>NC_142928.1:89865201-89887701 GCF_046866305.1 Octopus bimaculoides
TCGTGAGCCGAATGCCCTAACCATTAAGCCACGCGGCTTCTCTGTCTCTCTGTCTCTCTCTTTCTCACTCTGTCTCTGTCTCTCACTCTGTCTCTGTCTCTCACTCTGTCTCTGTCTCTGTCTGTCTGACTGTCTGTCTCTCTCTATATATATATACATACGTACATACATACATACACACATACATACATACATGTATGTGTGTGTGTGTGTGTACATATATTATTGTACCGACACCTGAAATATCTAACTAGGTTTTGTGTTAGTGTAAGTTAAGGTTTTGTTCAAACAAAATCGTGCCAATAGGCAAAGCAAACAGCTGTGCGGAGCGAAATAATTTTGGCATGAACGCGCTATATAATAGTCCTAATGTTTCAATTTATAATAAAGATTTATGGCGTAAATACATGCTAAAGTACTTTTCAGATATTTTTGAGGAAGGAATATAGTCAATTAAACCGACCGAACTTTTTAAGTGCTTATTTCATCGTCTCTGTAAGGTTGATTCTAATGGTCTAGTTCAGCAAGGTTTGAACTACTGCCCGACTCTACCGATTCTGCTTTTCACCACCCTGTCTAAAACAAAACCAAAAGTGATTTTAATTGTAATCATTATAGTACTGCTGAATATTGTGACTATGGTTATGATTTATTAGCTTGGTTTTTGCTAAATAAAAATGTGCAAGGGATGGGTATAGTGGATTGAATCGACCTCTGTACTTCACTTACGTTTTGTCTCTTCCGTAAGGAAATTGGTCAATGCTGCTATCCAAAGAATTTATTCTGAGACAATAAAAGTGGGTCAATAAATACTGAAAGACGTTTAATATGGCAGTAAATCGTTTCTGCTCAAAGAGTATCTATAGGTATAAATGCGATAACAATAAGGACAAGGTTTACCAAGACAAGTACAAGGCCTGGTAAATTGAGGCGGGGGTTGTGAAGGGAACAACTGATTAAATCAACATTAACATGTTACTGGTCCTTATCTGAGGGATTCTGGAAAAAGGGTTTAAAGGCACATTTGACCTCGGGATCTGGATCTCAGAACGCAACGAGCTAAAACAAATCGCACAAAGGTATCGTATTCGACTCACTGACGGTTTTGCAAATTCACGACCATTTTAAAACACCGTCCTTAACAAATACAAAAACATCTACCCGAACGTATATAATGATATCATTGATAATACTTAACATAAGTCGGAATTTTTAGCGGAGGAGGTAGTCGATTACATGGATCTCAGTACTTGACCAGTACTTTGAAAAATGAAACACTACTTTCCTTTTCATCCTTTTCAGGTATACAAAAATGTACAAGCCAGATGTTAATGGTTGATGTAATAGATTAATCCTCTTCCCGTATATCTGAGTCCGTGCCTGTTATTATTATTATTATTATTATTATTATTATTGTTGTTGTTGTTGTTGTTGTTGTTGTTGTTGTTGTTGTTGTTGTTGTTGTTGTTGTTGTTGTTGTTATTATTATTATTATTATTATTATTAAAGTTATTGTTGTAAATTTACCGTCTGGGGTCATTCATATGTACAATAAAAAAATCACAAATGTATTGCAAAAACTTAGGATATAAATAAAACTATATAGAAAGAAACGGAGTGAAGGAAAAAGACGTCCTTCTACGTATCAACATATGCTAAATATATTTAAAATTGCATGCATACATTAGATACAATAATCAAATCAATAAATTATATACATTTATACATATAATTAACATTATATAATTCAAATGAAACAAAACAAATATAGAGAAGCCTACTCGGACACGAGAAAGAAACCTTCAGAGCAGATCCCTCCATATCTCTAACAGCTGACTATGATCTCTTATATAGTTATAGTACTTTAAATTGCCCCCTTCAAAAGTGCTTGAGAAAGAAGTTCTTAAAAAAGACAGTCAACATACTGGAATAGATGATGTAATTTTCTCAGTAATATGATCCGCTGAATTTGATTAGTAACAAGTTTTTTGAATGTATTACATAATTAGAGGCTATCTCATTGCCAATTGGCATTGGATTTTTTTTCCCGAAATGGCTGTGCAGTTGCTTCATATCATCGCTTATTTTCTTCAGAATTACAAACGTTAATGCAACGTAGGTTTGAAATATGCGCAACCAAACCTTTGCCTGCCTTCAATTAGAGAGAACATTTTTAGTAAGTATCGTGTCTTTCCCCTTTCCTCTTTTTTTATTCTCCATACTCAAGCTCTCTACCACCCCAACTAATTTTCCAGCTCTCCTTCATCTTTGCAAGAACCCGGGGTTAAGCGTCTCGGTATGATTGACAGATTGGACTTTCTGGTTTCTTGATTATTAGCCTTGTTTTGGTTCTTAGGAGCAGGACCAGGTGATCTTTTCTACTGTTTCCAAAACTGTGATTGGTTGTGCCCTATGCGTAGCAGAAACTGAGATGTATTGCTGCTGTAATTGTTTGCATTTTTCTTTAATTTTCAGTTTCTTAACCTCTCTTGGGCGGAAAGCGCCAAAATAATCTCAGTGACACGTGCAGTAACCCAATTTTCTGTCATGTGCCGCAGTTTGAAACTTCTTCGGCATCAAAATGACAACAAACCAAAAGTCAACATTATCTCCATTCTCTTTGGGGGTTTCTTTTATATTGTTTCGTCTCATATTTGAAGTCTTGCCAATTGGTTGGCATATGATGTAAACGTTATGCTTGCCTCGTTATCCTGTCTTAGTTTTAAATACCCTATTCGTTATTGGAAATCACGGTTCCTCATTCACCAAAGCTATGACTTTAGTTTCAAGCTTAATTGATGGCTTCGATCAAACATACGCGTCTTTTGGTTACATAATGCTGCCAAACAGCTGTTCTAAAAGCTAGATGGCTTGCATCTAACGTTTATCCATTGCAGGAAGCACTGGTAAAGTATGAGGCAAGATATTCATTTTTAGTGCTGACATTCAAACTTCCGAAGTTATTTCGTTTGACAAAATGATTGTATGTCACTACAGTAGATGTTTCCGAATGTACCAAATTGCTTACATAAATAATATCTGTTTCAAAGTGTGTTTTTACTGTAAAACATTTTTCTTTCTCTTTTTGCGAGTATGTAAACTCTAGTATCTCATTAGCTTTGTTTAGTTGAACTTCCTTCTTAACGTCCTTACGAACTTGTATAGACAAAAAAGAAAAAAATAATCTCGTACAAGACAGCCCTTTTTTGCCTATTTTGAAATATGTGTGGGAAGACATTTTGTTTGTTCAAAGACACCCAGTATGAAAATATTGTGAAGAAATTGCACATTTTCCTTGTAGTGATAAACCAATGCTGCGATTTTCACTGGCGGTTCTTCACCTGAGTATCTATATTTCCGCTATTAGAATTAGCACTCCGTCTTCAAACCGAACTTCAAAGTATATATAAGCATAATTTATTTCTCAAACGATCATGAAGCTCAAGACAACATGTCATCGTTTCCTTATCGTACTTTCTAGTCGACTTCCATTGAGGTATACGTTGTTTTGTTGGTGTTTATGTTACCTTTTTAATATCGCCACTTCTCTCGGCAATATATTTCCCCTATCGGGTCATTAACCGACTCTTCTTCATTACTGTGGGGTGTTTTTGGTTATAGAAGGAGGAAAGTGTCTTTGCTCGTTGAACTCTTTGATGAGGATGAGGTAGTCTTCTTAATTCCAGACCTTCAATCGGCAGTGTTTTGAAAACAACGGATTTTGTGGCCTGCAACTGTTATAGCTGTGTTTGTTGTTATCCTATCATTTCTTTTATCCAGGTTAAAAGCCGTTCCTTGGCACTTTGTCATTCACCACCAAGTGCTAAGACAAAGGAACAAGAATGATCTTCTGATATGTGGGTTCCTTCTAAAGTCAAGCATATGACACATCAGTTCGATCTGCTTTCTCTCTCCGTTAACAATTTTGAAAACCATATATAAGATCCTATAAGCCCTACTTCTACTGATGAAGATGATACTGCACTATAGAACAGCCGAGGCTATTTTGGAGTTGTTGCTTTGAAAGCATGAATAAAATACTTGTATTCTTAGAGATATGTGCCCTCTCACCTTGTCTTCTCTTGGATAAAGATCTCAGACAAGATCATTCTTCCTTTGGTAACACATCACAGTTACATAAAAGTGTTCTCTGACACGTGTCTCATGTTCTGTAAACTTTCTTGCTAATAACAACATTAGTAGAGTAGATGCTGACAGTCCCTTCTACGTTACATAAAACAACACTTACATTCATTAAGATAGGCATGATTTCGACGTTTGAAACATGTATGTGTATTGTTTTTGTTTAATAGTATAGTTTATTAGCTTTTATACAAACCGTGTGAATCTTCCTGAGGAATTAAACATATTCCAAAATTCCTATTTGTTCTTTGGGTTTTAACGTTAATTTTATATTTTATGAAGAAGAGTTTATCTGATAAGAATCCATATCGGATGTAAACAAAATCAGAAAGATAAAATTATATCAAAATATTACAGATTTTATGCCTTCCCCGGCTATGAAGAAGACAGTAGACGTGTTCCGGAAGTTTTTCCTTGATAAGATTCCAGAGTGATACATCTGCTCGCAGCATCGTTCAGTGACAATAATAATAATAATAATAATAATAATAATAATAATAATAATAATAATAATAATAATAATAACAACAACAATAATAATAATTGGAACCACTGGTTTCACTAGTTGTGTTCAAGGCATTGAAGTCAAATGTTCTAAATAGCAGCCTATATCTATAAGGTTAGATATATCTGTACGACACAGTGCTGCTAGGATAGCTGTATTATGTGCAACTTGTAAAAGCAACAGAAACAATGAAATCCTAAATACCGGTTCGAATTATTGGAATATAACCTACAGAAGTTTAGCCAATCAACCTTTAACTGGTTTTAAGTTTTGTTTTTATGTGACACCGATTTAATTTAAAATGTAAATTCTTTGCAGCATGAAAATGAAATCGATATAGTTACACAATACTGAAATTAATACAGGCTCACTCTACGCTTAATGTCCTTATGCATATATGTTTCGATGTTTCGACTGTTTATACATTAGGCCGTAGACAATTTAATCATACTGACATATTTTGCACACAAATTTACTGAATCACAAATAAAGGAGTGGTAACAGCACACGTAGTTATGCGACTTTGATACCTCTCTAAAATATATTCGTCACATTGGATAGCATGGGGAAATTGAGATCACGGTAGGGGTCCGGTTGTCGGGAATATATACTTCCACATCACAATGCTTGCACAAGCATATATAAACGAATCATCTCATTTGCTTCTTTCTACAAAGCAAATTTGCCCAGAATTTCAGAATGAGCGTGGAGGGGGAGAGAGGAGGAAATGAGGAGAGATAATTGAAAATTTGTCATATCCTAACCTCTCTCAAATATATAATCGACGTAAATTTTGCAAAAAATGGATTGCATTCGTAAGCTGAGACCATGTGTTGCGAACTTGTTTCACAGATCGAATATACATAGAAGTCATATTGTTAATGAAACACCGTTCACCTTAGTAATGTAAAGTAATTTAGAGAGAATTCCGGTTAACATATTTATGTATTTTGTATTAAAATATTTTTTGCAAAGATGTGCAAGATGCAGTTAGTTCTCATTCCTGGATTTTCTGCAACAACATACAGGAAATACATCTTTCACATCTTCTTCTCCAAATCAATTGAAACAATGCTGTATGAATAGAAACAGGTTATATTAAAAATATTTAAATTCTCAATATTTGTATATATATGTGAGTGTGTATCTATCTATCAGTCTGCGTATTTTCTATTTTATATATGTATGTATATATGTATGTATGTATGTATGTATGTGTGTGTGGATTTTTTGTGTAATATTTTTTTTTTTAGTTGAATACTCTGTGAGATACTCACATTCATGAAGCAACAATATATTAGAATATAAATATGGCCACGGCGAAGAGAGAACCTCGAAAACAAATATTTTTACTCCGGGCACGAATGTGTTTTTTAAGTGTGCCATATATATGCAGTTATGTATGTACAATGAGTATAGCCAGTGGCATATATTTTTGAGTGTCTTTTCGCTTCAGCTATATACATATATGTGTTATTTACGTATGTATGTATATGTGGGTGCGCGTGTGCATATATATATATATATATATATATATATATATATATATATATATATATATATATATATATATATATATATATATATATATATATATATATATATACATATATATATATACATACGTATATATACACATATATATACATGCATATATATATATATATATATATATATATATATATATGTGTGCGTGTGTGTGTGTGTGTGTGTGTGTGTATGTATGTATATATATTCAAATATATATGCATGTATGCAGATGTATATATATGTATGTATTTATATGTATGCGTATAAATACACATACGTATATGTATATATATATTTGTTTGTATGTATGCATATATACACGTGCTCTATGCCGGTAGATGTGTCCGAGTAACTTTTCATACAGAATATATATACAACTGATACAACCATTTTGTGACGTTAATAATGTTTATATGTTCACTAAAACCTCTCCATTTCATGGTGACTGGTTTCTTCTTCTTCTTCGTCTTCTTCAGGACCCTCACACTCATCTTCAGCTGCATCTAGTCAAATACGTGGCTGTTCAGCCGTTGGCGAGAATGTGAGTTCAGTAGACATTGAATTGTTACTGGAGTTCACACTTCGACTGCGACGTAAGTTTGACTGCTTCCGGCGAAACGACCTTCGGAAATGCTGGATTTGGTTGGATGAATCGTGTGTGTACTCATAAGTGAAACCACCTATGATACCTCCCAACATCGGACCAACCCAATATACCTGTAATAAAAGAAAGTGAGTAATTAAAAATGGCTAGTACAAAATTGATGAGGTTGACAGATGTTGGGTGTATTATGAAAGCGGCGGAATGAGAATCTCTAACATTAATAATTTATCAATTTGTCGAATATTTAATTGTATTCGTTTTCTTTCTCAGTAAAGCATGTGACTTTGTAATTAGAGGATGGTTTGCTATAGACTACGTGAATAGAAACGTTGAATAGGATCAGGAATTGAATTATTTAAAAAAATGTTGTTAACAGCAATTAAACTTCATTTCTATGGTTCGTATACACAAAAAAGGTATGAATAAATAATGGTATTGTTTTTTTCTTGCAAATTAAAAATTTTCTTGTATTTCTGAGTAAGGGAGGAAAACTAAGAAATTGTAGCGTCTAAATGTGTACCAAGAGATAATTTAACTTAAATAGCGTATAAATTAGCTTCATTTGAGAAAAAAGTGCATTTGTATGGTTTCTTGAGTTTCGTAAGCTTCATAGTCGGACAGTCAAAGCGAAATACCAGCAATAATACTTCGAAAACAGATTCAGATCTCGGCAATTCATTAGGCTACCAGTGATAAATCCATAAACAGTCATAACAAATACGCAATAAGAACTACCATTGAAAATGTTTTTCTTCATGGTGTGTATCGAAGGAAAGTGAGTTTGGAGGAAATGATCTCTTTTCAAACTATACACATCGGAAGTTTTATATTTCAC
Organism: Octopus bimaculoides; assembly: GCF_046866305.1. Taxonomy (NCBI): domain Eukaryota; kingdom Metazoa; phylum Mollusca; class Cephalopoda; order Octopoda; family Octopodidae; genus Octopus; species Octopus bimaculoides. The sequence continues at coordinate 89,872,819 of NC_142928.1, forward strand.
TCAATAAGGGAAAAAATATTAGTCATTTCGTGGGTGCTATGTTCGAAGCAATGCTTTAAAATTTCAAAATTCAATCTAATTTTCAGATTATAAAACAATACGTTACTCTAAAACGCGTTCGCATTCAGATAGGTAAAGTAGAACCATTTTGAAATGTCAGATAATATAATTATGGTTATAACACAGTGGCAAATAATCGCATAGAAATGAATGACCTCCAAATTGTACGCTATCTAACTATCTTAAATATTTAGACATTTAAGTTTTCGCTACATTTCCGGAATAAAAAAAACATAATCTTCTTAAACATAACATCACGAAATAATCGTTTTATAAAGTACTAGTATAAACCCGGAATTTAGAAGTATTTCTTTTGTTTCATGAAGTTGATTTTTTTCCATCTGTAAGCTGATTAATTTATGGCAAGTTTTACTGTTTTGACGTATGAATATTTACTTTCTGTCAAGTGAAATGAACAACTGGAAAAATGATGCAGTGAAATCAAAAAGTCAACGTAACACATATCCTCGCAAGCACATATATACATACGTGTACACGCATGTACATACATACACAAAGTCACACACGCACGCCAATGCACACATACACACACACACACACACGTCGGAGTATGAAACTGCAAATACCGGGTTCTCAGATTTTGCTGTCTAATTAAGTTTCAAAATTATAAAACTGTACGGCTGAGTCATTTTTTTCTGTTTATCTTTTGTTTCTAATTTTGTTGAATATAATTGTCAATTAATACGAACGCAAAATTCTAAAATACATATACTGTATTTTGATGGAAAGACATTCATCAAGAAGAATATATTAACATTTTCAATGTTAAATGTCTATATTTTATATTTTGCACTAAATATAGTAAATCAAAATAGAAAGATTAAGTAAGAAATACATTGTCTTATTTTCATCTTTGATATATAAAACATTGACTGTACTGTATAGCTCGGAGATTACATGCTTGTCTTTGTAAATACAGAATAAATCTAATTTAGTCGAATGAATGAAATATGTTTCTTTAGCGGTAGCAATATTAGATTATTATCTGATGAAATCCTGTGAACTAATATGATTATCGTCTGCATAGAAGATCATTTCAGGAAGAAGAGTTGATAATTTAGTTATCTGTAATATAGTGTGCAGTCCGAAACAGCATCTTCAGAAAGTCTCATCTAAATACTTCTTATGAATCTCCTAATTGACACGAACTCACTTGACTTTAGCGTGAAATAGAAAAGCTGTTTTAAGTATCCCTCACAGAATAACTTTTTTTTTATCTTGGATAAGAATTTCTACACTTGTTGAATTAATGATACTGAGCAGGTAACTATAGGTTGTTGCTCGGTTCTTGCTTTCGTTTATTTTAACAATCATGATTAATTAAACAAGCATAATCTGAAACGTAGATAAAAGTCAGCTAAATTGCGTGAAATGCGAGCAAAATAAATATCCAGTAGAGATAGCTTTATATTTAGACAGAGGATGTTTCATAAAGCTTCATATGATAGTCATCTTTGTATAAAATAGAATACACACTTCAGCGGAATCAATTACCTTCTCTAGGTGGATATGTATCACCACCTTTTCAAAGAACGAATAAAATTACGATGTTAATGTGTGTTCCTGTGATATTTAGTGTTTCTAATAAAATGAAAATAAATACTATCAAGAATTCGTATCACAAACACGTATGACCAAGAAATTATCTTATATTATTCTATGCATTAAGCTTATAAATAAGCTTAATATTTGCAAGCATAGAATAATATTAGATAATTTGCGTTTGTATATGTGTTTGTGTTTGTGAAAGAGGTGGGAATAGTTGAACGTACTTAGGAAAGAAAAGCATGTAGAATATAGGAAAATATAATTTAATAAACTCGCAAAACAGGATTAAAAACTACGAATTTACTTAATTGAATATGCATTTCCTTCAATCGGAATATATGAATCTGTTTATAGTTTATATTCCTTTACTTTTTTACTGTTTTCTATCGTTGCATTGGAGCCGTGAAAATGCACCACTTCAAGCATTAAGTAAATGATATCATTCTCTGCACTTACTTCAGTGTCGTATTTTTTTTTATCGAAATCTATTGCTAATCTGCGAATGCACGAGATATGAAGGGGAACGATATAGACAAACCGGGTCTTACTTTGGATTAAACATAAACACAAGCAAGGATACGAGGCTGAAAAGTTCATAGGCTGATAAAAGTAATCTCATGGAATGTGACCAAATGAGATTTATTTATTGGTAAAGAAGCTTTCATCCGGTTGGTCAAAAATGTCATCAACAGTAGATATAACGACATTATCAATGCAATACTAGTTCCTAGTCGAGTGGCTTATTTATTTTTTTTTTGAAGTTGTGGAACAGATGATAGTCAGATAGGGCCACGTCAGGAGAAGATAAGGCGGGAGAATAATCAGCCAAACACAGCAGCCATTGAATTGAAAGACTTGTGTACTGGAGCATTGTCTTTATGAAACAAGACTCCTTTCGTCACTTTTCCGGGCTATTTGGTCTTGATAGTCCTTCTTACCTGTTTCAACTAGTTGCATAGTTCTCTCCATCGATGGTATAGCCTTTTTGAAGATAGCCATAAAGGCAATGCCTTTTTCATCCACCAAAACTGAAGCCATCACCTTATCTGCAGATGAACGACCTTGGCCTTTGGAAGAGGTGAGTAGTGGTGTTTCCACTGCATGAATTGTCTCTTTGTCTCTGGCTCAAAGTCATACACCTAACACTCATCCTGGGTTAGGTGCGCTGTTGATCAGGTGTCAGAACACGTGGCATACACGGAACAGAAACCCTCGTCATGCAAAGTTCATTCTGAAAAATATGTTCAACTCTCACGGCATACGCTAATAGCATTACATTGTCTATCGCCTGCCATCCATCACCATGTGATGAACATGATCAATGTTTTTCTCAGTGGTCACAATTGCAGGACGTACTTCTAGATCTTGGGTCATCTTCAAGACTCCCCCTTCTCCTAAATTCAGCTGCCCACTTTTGCACTGTCGATAAAGCTGGAGTCCCATTCCCGAATGTAGCTAGCATGTCAGCATTAATATCTTTGAGGGATAAACACTTTTTCTCCAGGTAATTGATAACACTCTCGAACGATGCTAATATTTGGCCATTTTCAAGAGAAATCGCTACTAGTTAGTTAGTTAGTTTGAAGTCTTCTTTGGACAGTCATATGTCGATCTACCTGGAGAGAAACAATGGATTTATCAATACAAAGAATTAAAATTAACGCATGCAAGATTTCAAAGTTTTAGCGTCACTCCTTCATAATCGGCTAATGAACTTTGCATCCCACCCTCGTAGACACATATAATAAAAACGATACATTCACACAGGCATACACAGGCATGGGATTATATATACATGGCGTAAGTCAACACTTATATTATATAAGTACAACTACTTCTTGGAAAGTTGTAAAGTTCTTGGATATCAACATAGAAAACTGCAAAGAGAATGTGACCGTCGACCATCAATGCTAGGCCCATTCCGATTAACAGACGAATGGTACTAGCCTTAGAAAAGGCTGCTAAGTGAATCGATGCACCATTTAATTTCGAGATTTTATGCAAACCTTCTCTGTAGATACAAAATAAATCTAATCTAGTCGAATGAATGAAATAATATTTCTTTAGTTGGAGCAATGTTAGATTATTACCTAATGAAATCCTGTAAAGTAATTTGTTTACTGTCTACGTGTAAAATCATTTTGTTCTTTCAGAAAGAGGTGAAAGTAAGCCACAAATAACACAAGCCGCCTACATTTACATATTTCGAGTTGATAAAGCTCATACGTTTTACAAATCACACCACTGTAGGAACTTGGTTTTTCATAGTGTGATTTCCCAGAATTTCTTGCTCGTAAGTTTTAACGTCTGCAAGTGGCGTACCACAGACTGGAACTGCTATGACATGAAGGATACTTTTAGCATCAGTGTGTTGTTTTTTCTACAAAGGGCCTAAAACTTACAGGTGTCATGTGGCGCAAATTTTCACCATGGCAAATAATTCTGTCCTGTTCAATATTCGCCGATCCATCGTTGGTTTAATCTCTCATTTTGACATACATACACGTACATATATACAAATATACATATATATATATATATGTATATATCTATATATATATATATATATATATATATATATATATATATATATATATATATATATATATATATATATATATATATGCGTGTGCGTGAGTGTGTGTGTGTGTGTGTGTCTGTGTGTATGTGCCCGCGCGCGTATATGTATATATTTCTCTCGCTCTCTCTTTCTCTCTGTATATGTATGTATATGTATATGTGTGTATATATATATATATATATATATGTGTGTGTGTGTGTGTGTGTGTGTGAGTGAGTGTGTGTGTCTGTGTGTATGTGTGTGTGTAAAGTATCTTTTTTTTTCTTTTAATTTGATTTAATTTTGACTGGCAAACCACTTGGTGGTAGCAAGGTTTGGAGGAAACAGTTTATTCGTTAAGACCAATATAACATACAATCACACCTAAATTCAGAAATATCTTTTACTCATCTCTCTATTAACATATTTCACTGTTTTAATATTTGAATGCTTCAATTGGAGTAGTAATAAACACAATACTGGCATTGTTCCTCATGTGGGCTAAATACTTTAAAGTGCAAGACAAACAAGGTGTGTTTCAGTGAGTTATTTGGGTTAGATTGTCGCGTATTAATACACTTTAGGTTTGGCATGTCATGAAACAAGTGGAAAGCAGTAAGTTTCAAGAGGGGCAATATGCAATCTTTACTCCTTAACCCGTTCTAAACTACAGATATATTCAGGATTTTATCAATTGTGGCTATGCATGACTAATGTGATGTCTGAGTACAGACATTTGTGTTTACTTGTAATTATTGTTTTTAGTACTAAGACAACCCTGATGAAATAATCTTATGATCGAAGCATTGCAACCGTGATAAAGAGGTCCTTTATCCAGTTTTCAATTAATTTGCTCATCTTATCTTGGACGGTAGTGTGATTTAGTGGAATTTTCTCAGAATTCGAACGACAGTAGTCTCTTCACAAAGTTTTGATTAGAGGTGACAACAAGTTGTGAATTGTGGCTATATTAGTAATGAACATGTAAATTTACATCAACCATAATCAGTATGATTTCATATTTTGTAATGAATACAGTATTCTCGTATTATAGACTCTATAAAGGTGTAGAAAAATCAGTGTTAAATTAAAATAGTTACAGCATGAAGGAAATATTGAAACTACTGTTATGTTATCTTCTTGAAGAAGACCATCAATTATTTATTGCTGCGTCGATACAATAGTCTATTGAGATATTCTATGACGTTGTATATTGTTGATATCACATCAAAATACGATCCACATGTCTGACGATTGTTACCTGTTAGTTCAGCAAGTGGATAATTTTATTCGCGATCGTGATTCCGTGTATGGTTACTTGACATACTATGTTACTTTAACGCATAATTACCACAAAATTTATCACGGTATGTGTGACGCTGCTTCATATAGTTTAGACACATTCTCATTTTTAATTTTATCTTATTTTATTCTATTAAAGGAATGTAAGATACTTCTTGTAGCTGGCAGTAATTTTGAAAAAGCGTGTCTTTTCGTACTTGACCTCATTTGCAGATATTATACTACCCGAATGCTTTCACCAATAACGTGCTGAACGAATCTAGAATTTCGTAAAATCATAAAGCTGATAGAGAAAATGCCTGTGACTTCCTGAATGAAATATTCTGACATAATTGAAGAAACTAAAAAATAATGGGAGAAAAATTTTTTTAAAAATAAAACTAGAAAAAAACTACGTTCTCGTAAAGTAGATAATGCAACTAGCTAAAAGTAGCTGGCAGTACCAATGATAATAAATTGTTAGAGAGACTGACGTTACGACTGTTCTAAAACATAAGAGTATTACGAAAATAATGAGAGGAGAAAAGATAATGGAGAAATATAATACGAAAAATAAAAGATAGGAAGAAAAGTTGTAAAAGAAAATGGAAGAAAATGAAATAAAAATGTGATTGGTCGAACAAAATATGAAAATAAAGAAAAAAACCCAGAACATTAAACGAAATTAAAAGAATAAAAAAGAAATTCATTAAAAAGCACAGTAAAAATAATACTGTCAATAGACAAATTATTGAAGTGAAAATGGATATCACGTGTTGGAAACACGTGATATCCATTTAACGTGGACAACGCATGTTTATAGTGTTCCTTCAAATAGTGAACCTTTCAGAATAATAGTCTCAAGCGGTTTTAAAATCGTCTCCGTGAACTGCTGAATTGTTTAACCCCTGATGAAGAAAACCAATGATCCGGAGGTATTCCATCCCTTTTGAGAGGCACATTATATGTAGTTTCGGTTATCCGATGTAGTCCTGTTTTAAAACACATTCATAGTGCATTGTTACGAAATTCTGGTAACTCTAGCGATCACGTGGATGCTCTCTTGTTTCAAAACAATTAGTAGATCAGCCGAGAAAATGCTTTTCATTCTTTAACTATGTGTGTTCGATTGTTCATACATCAACGCGTGCCTAGATAAGTGGCTGGCTGTGAGTACACGTCACTGAGAATGTCCAAGTAGGTAAAAACGCATCTGGCGTGTTTGCTAGCCATTGCTGGGGTGATTTTCGGATTCCATCCTATATATATAATCTGTTTGTCATATACAACACGTCTATAAGAGATATCTGTGGACAAATAGGACGAATAGATAAGTAACTCGCCTTTCAATGATGATTTTACTTTGAATTTGGTATGTGGCTATTTTAATTTGATAATGCTTGGATTGCACATAAAATGTATATATATATATATATATATATATATATATATATATATATATATATATATACCTGTAAAAACTCAGAAAAGTCAAGAAAACGGATAGGTTTGTGGCACATCAACTGAACGAGATTCAAAAAAACAGAGGTCTCGAAGTGTGATCCTTATTGCTCTCTCGATGGGAAAGAGACCATTTTTGCATCAAATCATTACTTGTGATGAAAAATGGGTACTCTTGACAACAGCAGGAGAACAGGACAGTTGCAAGAGAGTCACCTAAATACTACCCAAACCCACCATTGCACACTAAAATGTTAGTGGCCACTGTATGGTGGTTTGAGAAAGGATTTATTCATTATTCATTTTTGCAACAATGTAAAACGGTGACAGCAGCATCATATTGTCAGGAAATTGATTGCATGCATGAGAATTTGAAAAAGAAGCAACCCAAACTAGTGAATAGAGAAGGCCCAATTTTGCTCCGCGACAATGCACGTGCTCACACTCATCAAGCTACGGTGCAACAGTTGCAAAGCCTGAATTATTAATATTATTTACATTATTTACATTTGACGGGTATTTGTCCTCATCTTGTCTGTCGTTAACACAACGTTTCGGCTGATATACCCTCCAGCCTTCATCAGATGCCTTGGGAAAATTTCGAACCTGGGTTTTCATCCCTAAGGTATTTTTCGATGTTGTTGTTGTTGTTGTTGTTGTTGTTGTTGTTATTATTATTATTATTATTATTATTATTATTATTACTATTATTATTATTATTATTATTATTATTATTATTATTATAAATTTTAATGTCATGAATAGCGAAAGCGAAATCCGGTCGACAAACACAATACAAGATATGTTAAAAATTATATTGAAACTATGTAAAGTGTGTGTATTTTCCTTCTTTAATGTCTTATATATATTACAGCTCACCACGTGGGGATAATCGAAATTCCTCCCTTTCTGTTACTATATACATATATGTGTGTCTGTGTGTATGTGTATATATATGCTTATACATATAAATACATATACGCACACACACACACACACACATATATATATATATATATACATATACCTACATGCACACACACACACACACACACTCTCTCTCTCTCTCTCACACATACACATACACACACATATATTTAGGTACAATGGGTAAATTATCACTGTTTTATAATTTTAATTTCGTGCATGCGCATTTTTGTTTTTGATTTTGTCAACTACACTGTATAATAGGGTCGGTTGGACATTCTTTATGAGAAAAGCAGCACCATCACACCATCCACTTTGTCGGAAATTTGGAAACGACATGCTGTATAGCTTGGTATTTGTGCCGGAAGCTCCGACACGAACATTTCAGTGTGTTTGGCTGTCAAACTGAGGACAATGCAGAGGATTTGGAAAGAGTTGGAAGAGTCAAATGTTGATCACGAAGGTACAACACCTCGGAAAACTCACTCTGATCCTTCAGATAAGAAAAGAACTTGAATTTATTGGTGAGATCGAGGCCTTGATTGACAACAATCCCTCCAAGTCAATCAAGTCCTCGCCAGGGACATGGGATTGTCTGAATTTTGTATCAGACAGGTAGTGCATGAAGACATTCGGTATTCCTCATACAAGATGAAAAAGGGCCAATTTTTATACCAAGACATACAGGACAAAAGGAAATCCTGCACTGTGATGGTTTGAACAAACTCAACCATCCCCTCCAACCGAACGTGGTTCGTTTCTCAGACGAAAAAATTTCTTCCAGCATCAGATGCTGAACACACAGAACAACAATTGGATTGCCATGTCCCCAAAACATGTACTGGCAGTGATAAGAATCAAACATCCAGTGATAAGTATCAAATATGGTGTTTGGAGTGATCTCTATGTGTAGGGCGCAGTTGGACAAGAGACCAACAAAATTCCTTGTACATCAAAGGTGAACTGAAGGTAAGGTTTATGGCAGCATTCACCAACTTAAACAAAGAGTCCGTCCACAAGAGTTGCAGGAGCTTCCGAAGTCGTTTGGAGGCCATGGTTGACGCCAATGGCGATTATATTAGATAAATTTACTCTTTAGTATTTCAAGATATATTTTAAGTAATTTTGGTAAATATATCTGCTAAAATGAGATGTCGGGGTTATTTTCATTTTTACGTAATTAAGACAATTTATTCACCACATCCTGTACATACATACATACACACACATACATACATACATACATACATACACACACACAAACACACACACACACAAACACACACTCACACACACACACACACACACACACACATATATATATATATATATATAAAACTATGTATGTATGTATGTGTATATATATATATATATATATATATATATATACATATATATATATATATATATATATATATATTTTACTTAGCTTCAGTCACAAAATGAAAGCGACGTAGCGCATAAAATAATCAACTCATGAGAAATATATAAACAGAATAAAAAAAGAAAAATTTATCTCAAAAGTAACAGAACAGTCTTCAAAACTTTAATGTTTAGTTATCTATTTGTGAAACTAAAAGGTATCTAAACATGGAATTTACAGCGTGGGGCTGTCTGTGTTGCTTCGTATATCACATAATATATTTCATAGTTCTCCAAGAGCAATCTGTAACTGTCCAGTTAATATCATATTATTTGGTAGTTGTAAATAAAACAGTAAAAATGTATTAATAATACGACTTATATTTGGGGTAAAAGAAACAATAAAACGTGGTGACTACAATGTATTTTAATATAGCACCAAATCACTTTCGTTAGCTATTTTGGAAAATGTTTAGCTTCTTATGTGAATATGTATTTCTGTTACTTGAGATATTTTGGACTGTGTTTGCTTTAGTAACATATTAATGTATTTCATTAGTTACATGTTGCATCACTTCCGTTTTGCAGCGAGGTGCAAGTTAATTTTCATATGAGTTTCGGCAGGATTCTGTTCAATATGCTTCAATGAGTTGTGTAGCTATACAACGAAAGAATTTAGTGTGTGGTGTGTGAGTACATGTGTATAGGCTTGGTTGTACACACAGAGACACACGCACACACACACACACACACACACACACACACACACACACACACACACATATATATATATATATATATAAATTATAAAAAAAATTGCTGCAGTATTAAAAATGGTCATCGCACACATTCGTTGAGATGAACAATCTCTCAACTATAGTATCGGTAAGACTTGCTGAAGAGGAACTAAGGGTATTACTGAAAGTTCGAAATAACGGTGGTACGGGTATGTCTGACTTATTCAATTTTCGATTATTTTCCTCATTGGTACGAGGACTTAGTGTTTTTGGTCATTTGCCCGCTTTCACCTATTTTGACTGCTATTTTACTGCTATTTTACTGCCTGTTAGTACCCTCAATTACACACACATAAACAAACACACACACACACACATATACATATATACATATATATATATACGCATATATAACTATTTGTATGTATGTATATACATGACTATATATATATATATATATATATATATATATATAAATGTATGTATATGCATGTTTATGTATATATATATATATATATATATATATATATATATATATATATATATATATATATATATATATATATATATATATGCATGTATGTATATATACAGAGAGAGGAAACGAAAGAGAGTGGAAAGAAAATATTCCATAGAAGTCAGGTGATTCGGAGATATAACAAAAAAATACGGTTTTCCTTTTTTAATATATTGCAGTAAATTAAATCCAAAATATACTATTACACTAAAATAAGTTCAAAATACTATAATATTTATGAAAAAGCAGATTTGTAATACAAAATTATTTCAAAAGACATTATTACATATTCCAAAATGCATCATATCAGAATACATTACTAAAATCAAATCACTTTAAGACTCAAAAGTACATTCAAATAATTTTAAAATACTCCATTACATTTCGCAAAATCCATAGTTGAAAAATGCATTAAAGTACATAATTTCAAAACGGTTTCACTCCCTATAGAAGATATTCATTTGCAATGTATATATATTTCATATATATATATATATATATATATATATATATATATATACTGCCTCTGCCAAAAGTAACCTCGTTATAGTTTGACAAGATAACAATGAGGTAATATTTCAAGTTATTATATCAAAATTAAGTATATAACGTTTTGTAATATTGAATAAATAATACAAGGCGAAATATGTTATAAACATTAGAAAATGAAATAGAAATAGTTGTCAGTATTTGCTTAATGATTTAAAATCTTTTTTTATATTTTACTAGAAAAAAAGTTTACTTATTGATTTTTGCTGTTGTGACATGCTTTCGTTCCTGCATATTGATGAAGTAGGAAAAGTTAAAATTTGGTTTCTGAGCTCTCTGTTTATAATAAGTACTTATTGAATCTAGCTTTTGTAGTGTTTGGATCAGGTATTTGTTATTGGTGAACCTCTATACGCGTTCTAAGTGACACGGTTGTTTAGTCATGGATATCCATGGGATTGCACCTAGAAAGTTCCCCTCTGTGGCACATGTCCGAGCAAGGTTGTTTGTGAAATGCCAGCAGTCTCCCTTCTCCACGCCACCGATGTTATCTAAGGGAAAGGCAGATGTCGATACAGCTTGGCACCAGCGATGTCGCAACTCATTTCTACAGCGGAGTGATCTGGAGAAACGGGAAATAAAGTGTCTTGCTCAAGAACACAACACGCAGCCCGGTCCGAGAATTGAACTCACCACCTCACGATCATAAGCTCGATGCTCTAACCACAGAGCCATGCGCCTTCACACACACACACACACACACACACACACACACACACACATACACACACACACACACATATATACGAATTCGCGTTGCAAGATTCGATGTGAAACACTGTTGGAACAAATATTATTGTATGTTGGAATGGTCATTTTTCTTTCCCGAATAAATGACGCACTTTATATACCGAATGTCTTCATGCACTATCTGCCTGATAAGAAACTCAGAGACTGTCCTGTCCCTGGCGATGGACCTGATTGACTTGGAGGGGTCGTTGTCAATCATGGCTTGTATTTCCTCAACATATGCAGTAGTTCTTTTCTTATCAGAAGGATGATAGTAAGTTTTCCTTTCTGCCGTACCTTCGTAATCGCCATTAGACTAATCCAACGTTTTAGTAATGGAATCGATATACTTGAATATACTCTTCATAAAATAGTTGGTCTTATAATGATTAATATCTATATTATCGTAAATTATAAAGCGAAGAGCTAGCAGAATCGTTAGCATACTTGACAAAATGCTTGACCGTATTTTGTCTGCCTCCATGCTCTGAGTTCAAATTTGCCTTTCATCATTTCGAGGTCAATAAAGTAGGTACCAGAAAAAGGATGGAGTCGATGTAATCGACTTAGCCGCTCCCTATCCTTTGAAGTCAATTTTCCCTCAAATGATTCAAATGATGGATGTGTATGTTAGAAGGTATAGAGAACGTATGAAAGAGCGAGGCATGATCGTTACTGTGATTGGCGCACATTCATAAGACGAGGGTTCAATTCCTGGATTGAGTGGCGCCTTGTGTCCTTCGACCAGGCGTTTTCTTTCATATCGCTCTAGCCTTCTCAGCTGTAATGTGTAGCAACCAGATTTCTAATGCAGCATTCTTTTCACATCCTAGATGTTTCGCTGGTACAAAGGCCGATAAGTAATTGGGGGAGAGGTGATACAAATTATCTAACCTATATTGTATTAAAGTTATCTTTGTATTTTTAGATTAGTCGTTTTGTCTTCCGAGTTCAAAATCAACCGGTGTTGGTTTTGGTCTGTATCCTTCATTGCTCAATAAACAGTAAGATAAACCAGATATGAACTCGGGTGATTTTAATTAATTGCACTTAAGTCTTATATATGATGGCCTTGCATGGGAATAAATCAATATTGCATTTAATAAAAGGACGATAGATATCAGAATATGTAGAGCACCGGAGAAAATGCTTGATAGTTCAGACTTTATAATTGTCAACTTCATCCTTATTCGTTGTATCGTCAGTAACCTAATTAGCAGTCATGTTTCTAGTATAAGCATAAACACATATATCGTTTCCTTGTTCTGTGAGACCGTTTTAGCATGGCCTATAAATCCTTTTGGCTATAAATAATATATTCCGAAATATGTTTCCCCCACTTTATATCATTGCTATAAATAATAATTGTTTCCACTTTTTTCATTTTAATACGCTTTTCTTTCTGCTCACGAACACGAATAAATCACTAATTAAAAGAAGGGTGCCAGAATGGTAAATAACAAATATAAATAAAATAGAAAAATAATGAAACACTACCAGAATAAATAATGCGAAGCGGTTACTAAAGCCAATCGATATATTTAGATATCATCAAATCTATAAGATACATTTAATAGTATGTTATAAACGATTTCAACGGTGCTTCTTTGGTTTCTCTTCCCAGTTTTACTTTTCTGGTTTTCCATTCCTTTGCATTTTATCAGCAAACCCGATTCTAACAATATATGTGACCTTACTGAACTTATCGACAGAATTTAAGCAACGACAGTCTCACAGGTTGGGTACACGTGTGTATAAAGATGTATTCGTACTTTCACACAATATGTTAGTGTGTGTTCACACACATACATGCACACACACATTCTTATATTTTAGATTTTATAAGTGACTGTTTAATCATACCATGTAGAAAAGAAGACTTGGAACTGTCTGAATTTGAATGAGACTATATTGTGGGTCAATCTGAATTTGGACATAATCAGTGTAAAATAGCAGCAAATCTAGACATCCCGCTTTCTACAGAGAATAAATGTGGAAACGAAATACTGTACCGTTTAGAAGCTCACATACCAACATTTCAGAGTATTTGTGTGTCAATCCGAAGAGAGTGCTGAGGATGCGAGTGTCTGAGTTTCTTATCAAACAATTAGTCCATGAAAAAATTCGGTATTACTCATACAAGATCAGAGAGGGATAATTTTTATCCCAAGTCATCGAAGACAAGACGAAAGACCGCACTACGAAGCAGTTGAACAAACTCAAGCATCCCCTCAAACCGAACGTGATTTGGTTTATCTCACTGATAAAAATTCCTGCACAACATAACCGTTGGCTTGACGTGTCCCCAAAATGTGTATGTATATGCATATATAAATATGTGTGCGAGTGTATGTATGTGTATATATATATATATATATATATATATATATATATATATATATATATATATGTATATATATATATATATATATATATATGTGTGTGTGTGTGTGTGTGTGTGTGTGTGTATACATATGTGTGTGTAATTAAATGTGTAGGTATATATGTATGTATATTTGTATGCATAATATATATAAATATATATATATGTGTGCATGCGTATGTGTGTGTATGTGTTTGTATGTATGTATGCATGTGTGCATGCATTCAAGAGTTAAGAGGCATGTACATATATTGATATATTTATGTGTATATGTATATAAACGTCAGTAGCACTGTCCCTTATAGGACGGCACACTTGGATGGTAATTATATCTTACGATATATATATATACATATATATAGGTAAATGATAGGCTTGCCTCAATCCTTCATGGGTAGTCTGAAGCATCCAAGCAACCAGGGGATGTTTAAATCCGGTGGCACTCCTGGGAATCACCTGTGCGGGTACCGTCTTGGTTAGAGGGCATCCAGAGGCAGGTAATTTATTGTTTAAACCGTAGTTTATAATTATATTTATGTGGAGAATGGAGCAACAAATACAAGAAGAAGCAATTCTGTTGGGCTAGTTAGCCGTTGTTTTATTATGTGGAGGTTATGTAATGAGTAATTGTGGAGGTTGAGGTTATGTAATGAGTCATTGTGGATGTTATGTAATAGTCATTTACGCACGTTTCAATTGACTCATTACATAACCACCACATAATAAAACAACGGCTAACTAGCCCAAC
>NC_142928.1:89892701-89907701 GCF_046866305.1 Octopus bimaculoides
GTAAAGGAAGTAAATTAGGGGAAAATATATTAAGTAGTGATAAGATCAAAAAAGAAATAAATCTATTCTAAAGATGGTATAAGGGGGACCATTTTGCTAGCTCGAATAGGTTGCCTATAGGGAGTTGTGTGATTATGTTGTGTGGTCATTTGTGCATTTGTGACCGTGATAGAATTTAAATGTATGGAAAAACCGGTGATTGCAGGTGCTAAATGCTTCATTATATCAATTAAGTAGAGTGGGAGAATTGTATTTTAAAATATGGAACGCTTCCTTTAAGCAGAACTTACAATTAGAGCGCTAGCCCTGGTATGGAATTCCGGAGTCTAGGATGGACCATTTTAAAGTATACTGGGTATTTGTGCTTTTGAGGTGATGAATGTGGTTGGCTAGTGTTATAGATTTACTGTGTTTGTCATATCTAAAAGAGTGCAAATGTGCTGCGTAGCGTTGTTTGAAGTTTTTAGTTGCACCTATGTATGTAGCTGCAGAGTTATGTAATAGATTTCTTACAGTGCATTTATATATTACGATGAACTAGCAACATCTTTATCAATGACGTAACTGTTTCCCCTATATCTGATGAGGAATGTTACAAGTATCTAGGGGTGGATGAAAACATATCTTACAATGGCACCTGTAACAAAACACGTGTCACTGAAAATTATTAGAGCCGAATAAAGAAAATTTAGACCTCAGAACTCTCTGCATTAAATAAAACAGTGGTTCACAATGTATTTACTGTGCCAGTACTCATAACTCATACCAACATCTGGACTGCTTGATTGGAAGCTTGATGAAATCCGAGCCATTGATGTGAAAACCTGGAAGATACTAACCAGCACACATAATTTCCAAATCAACAGTGACGTACAGCGCCTTTACGTAAAACGAAAACAAAGCAGCACTGGCTTAATATCAACCTGGAGTACCTTTGAATGTCGTATCTTATTCCTTCGGCAACATCTTTTAATCATCAAGAATTGAAGTGTATCTCTTGACTAAGTTTGCATAAATGAGGTTGATAACATCATGAGACTTGGAAGGCAGCTCCTTGAGCAGCATTCCTTGTCTTTCAATCTTAAGTACATACCCAAAGAAATCGCACGACTCTACTGCAATGTATCATCAGAAGAAAGGATGAGCGCATATCAACAGAAGACCAAGCATAGATATGCTAGTGGAAAGCTTCGAGATGATAGTAACATTGATCATCAAATGATTCTATCATGGATCAATAACCGGATTACTACCTACAACTTTGAAGGATATGCGTTTGCATTCCAGGAACGGGAAATATCAACCAAGTACCTAATGCACAAAATGGACAGTGGTGCAGGAAAAGCAGCAAAATATGACAACTGACGCAAACTTTGTGCAGTTAACACCAAAAATATTATTCACATCATAAGCAGCCGTCCAAAAATGTCATCAAGTTACAATCTACGGATGGGACATACTATTGTAGCTAGGACACTGTATAATGAGATCTGGCGGAAGGACAACCCCAAGTACAAAGAAATATGAACACTCAGTATGGTAGAAGCCATAACCACTCATAACAAAATAGAGTACTGATAATTCAAATATGTATACATATATATATATATATATATATATACAGAGAGAGAGAGAGAGAGAGAGAGAGAGAGAGAGAGAGAGAGAGAGAGAGAGGGAGAGAATTTACATAAATAAGGATAAGATCGATATTTAAATACCGATTTTATCAGGTAGCCAACATGAAAATAAAAGCCTTCAAAGGTAATAATTATTTAAAATTATAATTTAGGGTATCTAAGTTATACCACCACGCTGGAAATAGCAGTCAAAATTTGACTGCTATTTCCAGCGTGATGGTATCTCTTAGATACCCTAAATTCACATATAATATATTATATACATATATGTGTGCGTGTGTGTGTGTGTGTAAGCAAAAAGTTGTACGTAGCGCCACATGAATAAATCAAAGGTAGAACAGAAAAGCGCAACAAACGGAAACCGTCAAAACAACATGCGGGAAAAAGGACAAAACTAGATACAAGGCTCATTCGCAGCCAATTGCCTCTTCAGCCAGAGTCAGGAATGTCCTCGTAGTTTCGCCCACTTATCTCCGATACTACTCGAAAGCGGCGAGGCTAAGGACTCAAGCTAAAAGCATTAAGCCCCGGGGCAAACAAACGAATGTACATATACGAAAACAAATAAGTAAGCAAAAGAAAGGGTCTTTCGACTATCAGACGAGTGTAGTAAGGTAGCGCAAGGAAAATGAAAAAATCTTAACTGACCGGGGGGGGGGGAGGTCGTGGTAGAACAGCCGCGACCGACCTCATCGGTGTCCGGCCGAAACAAGACGACAATGCCTGACCCGGACAGCGATCACGTGGTAGGAGAGGGAAAGAGTTGAAGAGGGCAGAGGGACTAAGAAATAGGAGAGAGGAGAAATAAATGAGGGGAACCAAAGAATGAGAGAATGGGGTACAAGTGAGGTAAGTTAGAAAAGAAAGCAAAAGAGGTTGAAGAATAAGAGGGAGAGGGAAAGGTAGAGAGAGAGAGTGTGTGTGTGTGTGTGAGAGAGAGAGAGAGAGAGAGAGAGTGAGAGAGGGGGAAGGAATAAAGGAGAAAGGCGAAGAAAAAAGGGTGAGAGTCGTACTTTACAGAAAAAGCAAATCTCCATTGAATTTGAAAGGCTTTCAAATGTTCCAAGTAATATATTCTGTAAATTCAAACAGCTGGACTATAACCAAAATTACTATGCAATAAATGGAAAAATATTTCGTGCCAGAAACGAGAATAGTCAGCACATCTGTCGGCCAACAGAAAAATTGGCAAATACTTATTGTTGACAGCTGTTCATCTCACTCAAGAGCTGTATTCCTGTGTTAGGGGTATCCTGTCAAGGGGTATCTGAATGATCCGTATATCTTGTTTTGTTCTTTTTTTTCCGCATGATGTGCTTTGACGTTTTCCGTTTGTTGTATTTTTCTGTTCTACCTTTGATTTATATATATATGCACTTGCATATATATATATATATATATATATATATATATATATATATATATATATATATATATATATATATATATATGTATGTATGTATGTATGTATATATATATATATATGTGTACTCGTCTCTGTTTTGATTGCAATGTCCTGTACCCAGATATGCACCTATACATACAGGTGGATGTCGGTATGCACATATCTGTACGTATATATGCATATACCCATTTACTATTTATTTATATATATATATATATATATATATATATATATATATATATATATATATATATATATATATATATATATATATATATATATATATATATATATATATATATATATGTGTGTGTGTGTGTATGTATGTATGCGCGCGTGCGTTTTGTAGTTGCTGAGAGATGTATTAGTCAGAAAAACTGATAATTCAGTATTTATGTATATATTTATGTATATACATGTATATTGAAAGCATAACCAGCATAGAGCGTTTTTGTTTTAATACATTGTGCGTTGTATAACATACAGTAATATTCTATAAATAGGAATAGTCGTCTAGATGTCATATACGATGAATCCAACCATAAAAATATTGAAATGTGAGTACACGTTGCTGATTGTTTTAAAACCAAATACCCATAAAATATGTCAAATCAATACAGAATATTGAAGAATATTAATTGAACTTTTGATGTAAAAAATTAATACATATATTTTGGTTATTTATCCAAATTCTATTTTAAACATTCAACTGAATTCCATATATTTTCTACATGTCAATGTATTTCTCTATTTGGCAAAGAATATATTTCGTAGAATTTCTTTTGATATTTCCAAACTATTCAGATATCGATTTTTCTGTGGTTTAAAACATTTAATATGATTTATTGCCTATATAGTATTTGAGACGATTATTTTCTCTTTCACTTTTGGTTTTGGTACTTTTTAAATAAAATGTTTCTTTTTGCATGTTCAAAAGAGCAGTATTAGACTAATCACTCATTCTTCTTCTTCTTCTTCTTCTTCTTCTTCTTCTTCTTCTTCTTCTTCTTCTTCTTCTTCTTCTTCTTCTTCTTCTTCTTCTTCTTCTTCTTCTTCTTCTTCTTCTTCTTCTTCTTCTTCTTCTTCTTCTTCTTCTTCTTCTTCTTCAATTGTCTTTGCACAGCTTCTAACGCTGCCAGCTGTTCACTACCAGTGATATAAGGTGACACCTCTTACTTTTCGAGCACCATCCGGAGTATTCGAGCGGTTCCAGGCAGTGTTGTTTTCTGCAAGTGCTCCACCCTTATTGCAACCCCTATTTGTTCCATGTACATCACATAATTTTTGGTCACTGCTCCCAGGGCTCCGACAATTATTGGAGCTATTACCACCTTTTTCATCGACCTCAATTGCTAACCTTCCAAGCTAACCTGTCATATCTATCGACTTTTCTTTCTTCCTTATCGCATACCTTGTTGTCAGCTGGGCATGCTATATATATGATCCAGCGTCGTTTACTTTCTTTCTCAATTAACACTATGACTGGTTTCCTATTCTCTATCTCATGGTCGCATAAAATCCCACAGGATCTTTGCATTATCACTTTCGATTATTATTATTATTATTATTATTATTATTATTATTATTATTATTATTAATTGTTTGACTTGACTTAAGTTTGGTCCTTCTCCTGGTCGAAATCATGTGAGTAGCGCGTTACTACCTGTTACTTTAGATATCCACAAACTTCCAATAATCTTTCAAGTGCTCAACACTTTTCTGATGATCTTTCCTGTTGCTAAGAGGCAAATTTTCTGTGAAAGTTCTACAGGACATTCCGTTCCCATCTGTTTATATCATTAATCACAGTCTCCAATGCCCCAATTATTAAAGGCATGTCTTTTGCATTTTTGATATTCCAGATTCGCGCAACTTCTAATTCTAAGGAATGGTATATCTTTTAATTTATCGTCTTTATTTATAATCCAGGAATAAAACGGACACCATGCATATTTCAGAAAGCAAATTCGCATTTCTTTGTCAATTATTGTTATAGTTGGTTTACTATTTTCTGCTTCTTATCCGTTTGAATTGGAATATCCCATAAAATCTTGCATATTTCTGACTCAAGCACTCTTTAAACCCAGTGATTATACCAAGTACTTTCTGACAAAGCTTCCAGTGCAAAACTTTCACAAATTGGTCATGTCTCTATTTCTCATATTCTCCCTGAGTCACCTTGGGACATTCTCACCAATGTGAGCCATTGGTTCATACCTAATTCAACACACTCCACATTTTGCTGACATATCTCCACATACACATATTTTCTCAAGTTGTTTGCTTGCAATGCTTGATCTCGAGCTATAATAAGGCTCTGTTTCTCTTAAATTGCTATGCTTATCTGCTATACTCCTCAGTGGTTTTCCAGAACTGACCATACGTAGGTTTCGCATCAGTCTGCTTAACATGCTCTCTTAAAATCATTCTTGTATTTTCCTCCTATTCCACACCTGATCACCTGTTCTTTATTTATTGCCTTTAGTAATTTCTCTAGACAATTCTGTAAATATTCTAGTAGACTTTTTGTTTTCATCTGTACACGTTCTTCTGCTGCAGTTAAGCCTCTTCTACTTTGGTCTCTCTTCAAGTACAGCCGGTTAATATCAGCTTTCAGATAGTGGAGTCCATACATAGTAAACAATTTTCTGTCAAGATTCTGTATGTCGCTTTTTATCCAATTTACAATTTAAACTCCATATCTAACAACCAGTAATTCTCTTGTAGTTATCTCAGGGAGATTCAGCATGACACAGAGTGTGACAAGACCAGCCCTTTGAAATACAGGTACTACTCATTTTTGCCAGCTGAGTGGACTGGAGCAACGTGAAATAAAGTGTCTTGCTCAAGGACACAACGCGTCGCCGGGAATTGAACTCACGACCCTACGATCGTGAGTCGAATGCCCTAACCACTAAGCCACGTGCCTTCACTATAAACACTTCATATTTATATAACTTTTATGTAAATATAGAAAGTTACTAGGTGAAGTAACAAAAGATTAGAAAAAATATACAGTTAATATTTGTTATATTTGAACGATGAGATCTTGCAACATGGTTAAAACCTGACTGTTAATTCATACAACTTTATAATATCATACAACCCAGCTATAATACATATCTATAGCAATCACCTTTAATTCTATTCTCACAAATTTTACTTTAATCTTGTTAGTGTTTTTATCTTCAGCTAATTTTCTCTTTCTGTTGCTTTTTTCTTACTTTCCTTTCCTACTGTTTTACTCTGAAAATTTTCTATTAAAGATTTTTATCTATTTTCTAACTACAATATATTTCTTTTTATTTCTATTTGCACTTATTTCTATGTCTCAATGTTTCATCCTCCCATCCACATTTTTTTCTTCCTGTCTTTCATGCAATCTGTAATTGTAATTCTGTCGAAGATATTTGCTGCGGCAATGCAACTTGTGTGAAAAAAAAGAGAAGACAAAAAAGAATGATTAGATTCGCCAGATTACCATTGATTAAAAATAAAATCTTCCTACTCTTACTCATCTGTGTTTCTTTCGTGTTTAAACATATCTCACATTTGTCTCTCATGTCTACCTCCTGTTGTACAGATTATATGTTGTCTTCACCCTTTGTCTTTCTTTCTTTCTTTCACATATCACACATACGTGCGTAACAAGAACAAGTCGGCAAACCGAAGCATCCGAAGTAGGATTTCAAACGTTACATGGAATTGCTTTTTTTTTATTTTAGACATATCAACACGTCTACAATTGTAGAACCTAACATGTTGGGAAGAATACCTGTGATTCCTGTGATTGACTGAAAAAAAAAAACACGCATCTTCTTTAAATTAAGTTTGACATTTCGATTAACTTTACCATATTCATTTAAATTTGCCCTCTAAAAATGAACACAAGTTATCTATCTATCTATCTATCTATCTATCTATCTATCTATCTATCTAAGTGTCTATATGCCTGCCTCTCGGTCTGTCTGCCTGTCTGTCTGCCTGTCTGTCTGTCTGTCTGTCTGTCTGTCTGTCTTTGCAAACGACCATTTGTATATGTATATCGTATAAATATAGGTGTTTGTGTATGTGTGCGTGTGTGCGGGCGCGCGCGCGTGTGTGTAAGGCCTTTTTGTTTGTTAAATTGCAAAGCAGAAATTCTGAAAGTGGATCAGAGAAAAGATGATTCTACGTGTGTTTTGTTCTGCTGTGAAGGTATATATATATATATATATATATATATATATATATATATATATTCTTCCGCTTAGTTACTGTCATAGACACAGTTTCTCCGAAGGAACTTTTCTCAGATTACATCAACATCTTGTCCGTTATTACGTTTAGTCACCCCTGTCCATCAGGCGTGCAAAGAGACTTAACAGAGCTGTAGCAAAATGCAAGAAGTTATTTCAGTTCAGCGTACCGATTTTTGCCATTTCTTTCAAATGTACATACATGCACGTACTATGCATTTCTATCAAATCTCAGTCACAAGTTTTCATCGATTTGAAAATATGATAAAACTCATTTGAAAATATGATACTACTTACTCAAAGAGGCTTGCAGTCTCGAATCAAATGCGTAACTACTTGGGTGCAAAGCAAAGATCAGAATGCACAACCATTTCTCTGCACAATATGTTTCTTTGTTACAGAGCAGAAAAATCGTATACAGGAGTGAAGATTTTTCATGTTATTGCTTAAGTAAAATGTATACAATCTTATACATGCAACTCTGCCCCATATCCGTATATACAGCTAAAAAATAGAGCAATTTTAAATTGTTGATACCAGCGACATTCAGCAAATTATGGAATAAAGACGGAATCAATAATTAATTGATTTATTTTAATCACGTCAGTTATTTCAGATGTGTTGTGTCACTAGCCTACTTAGTCACTGAAACATTTCCATTACTTCAAATCAACTTTAATCAGCTAATTTGGCTTGAATGATTTCCTTTGAAATAAAAGCCTATTTATCATTTAATGAAACTTAATATCGATTAAATTATGCAACTTCAGTTATAAAAATTAGAGAGCAAACTGAATTGCTGTTAAAATGACATTGAAGATTATACCAATAAAAATTCAATCAACTGTGAGAGTTGCCGCTATTTTATGAACAATTTGTGAATATAGACCAACGTCTTTCTTGTAATTCCTCTCGAAATTTTACCTGATAAATGTATGTCTTGGGAACATAGTACAAATTCTCTACCGAAACTATTCAACTTTACTTTCTACGGAGACAGTAAACTATTCTGTTTCTTTTTCATTTTATGTGAATCTTCGATTCTGTCTAAGAAGAAGCTATTGCTGGCTTGTGGAAGAAATTTTGTAATATATACAAGGTGTAAGTGATATTTGAAGACACGGTCAATAAAACAACTCTAGTCTAGCAAAAGCCAAATATACTTTAAAAAAAATTGAGCATGTTTCGATAAGCTTTCTTATAAGAGTATTCTACGAATATACCTACAACCTCGATGGCTGCTTCGAAGCGAGGCTACAATTGTTGCGAAGCCTGCACTAAATGGTCCTTTTTAATTTCGAATATCATCTGATCAATGGCTGCCTTCAGCGAGGCTGTTGTATTGTGAGGATGCTGATAAGTCTCTCTTTTCACAAACTCCAAAAATTGGAGGCGACAAGGTTCATGTTGCATCATCGTAAAAATTGTCTTTTAGCCGTTCGATTGAGAACTACATCCTTCCAGGTCTTAACAGCTGCCTCCAGCAGTCTAATGTATCGAATACAGTAGCGTTAATTCAAAGACCCAGTGGAAATATGTGGGGTGCATGACATGACATTTGTTACTCACCATTCCTAAATCCATCATCACAGTTGTTGGAAACTTTGAGGACATGAGAAGGATCTGCACATATAAACACCTATTATATTTACTATTAAACTTTTGGTTTTGGTTGTAATTTTTCTCACCGGAGAAGTAAAGAATGCTGTTTACGAGGGGTTTTAATCTAGTTAAGTAACCACTTGGCACGGATCAAAATGTTTTCCTATGTTTTTCATGCATTATTTCGTCTCTTCTCATTAGATCCAGTTTCTGTCGAATGTTCTCTTGCACCTCATTTCTAATGGTCCACTCAGACACCTGAAGTTCATTGGCAGTGGCCGTCATTCATTTTCCTGGATCATCACCAATAATCATTTGAAATTTTTGGATGGATTACCCTGCCCGTTTTGTGAGAACACATAAAATGTTTTTCTTCATTAATACGACTGAATCATTCCCTCTAGAGGTTGCAAAAGATCTTGCAACATTTAGAAATTTGGCAATTTCTGTATCACCGTGTTCCGCACATTTGGCAACAGTGGTTGCATGTCTTTTCGTTTTTTTTGTGCTAGCATGTTATCTTTAATGGAGAATTCGGAAGAAATATAAACATTTTAAATAATTTGATGAAAGCACTATGGTAATTAAGAATCCTCAAATATTCCTCGCAGCCTCTGTTTTGAGCGAGAAAATACGATAATATTACGAATATCTAAAACTGAGAGCAAGTTCTCTGATTGCAGTTGCTGCTATATAGAAAGGTGGAAGAGCTGAATAAGAAAACAAAAACAGAGATGATAAAAGCAAAATAGAAAAGCAGAGAACGTTGAAAGGAAAGAAAATGGAAAAGTACGGGGAGAAAAAATTGATTTTCGAGTAATGATGTTCATTTGTAGCGCTGCACTAAAATATATGCGCGGGTGTGTGTGTGTGCTAAACTGTTTCTGGCTTTCAGGGTATCACGAAAGTTCTGGTTGCAGGCCCAAACTCTCGAGTTCTTTTATAGGGCTTAGAAAAACCGAAGGAGCGTTGCAATAAGTGTGTGAATTTGAATGAAGAATATGTTAAATAAAATCATAATTAACTGATCCTGCTGTATTTTCTTTTGTCCAAAGCCAGATCGTTTCAGAACCTTCTTGTATATAAGACATAATGTTCTCAAAGGAACATTCATATGGTATATTTTTCAGCTATACTTATTTGCCAATCAACCATTTAAATTGAATACTTCTGTGTTAATACAGACAACATTTAGGTGCTAGAAGGGTAGAATCGTTTTATTAGAGGAGAGTCAAGTTTATAAAGGAAGTCGTTCCGGGCTTGATGAAATCCTGCATGCAAACTTAGAGAAAACATTTGTGATGTAACCTTGGGTTAATGAAAGCATTGTGAGTGGAAGCTGATAAACGGAAACCTGTCGAATACATATGTATTTTTCGAAAGGATGGTGGAGATAGAACTTTCTATTTCAAAGTTGCCTTCATACCTGAGACAAATATATTACGATTTTGCGCATATAGTTAGAGCTGTAGAAAATGTAAAAAAAGAAGGTAGTTGGTGTAGAAATCCATTTATATGGCGGATATAAAAGATACAAATTCTTAAGGATATCATTTTGTTGTGGTACACTTTATGCTGATCATTCTACATTCTCTTGAATATAGAATATAGAATATTTTTCTCTTGAGTGTATAAACTATCATGAAATACGCCCTGCTAGAGCTGGTATAGAGGGAGGTAGTCTTTGCATATATATGGTTGTGCTAACATGAAAGCTTGCTCTGTGCAATTTATAATGAGTTAGGGAATTTTTCTCAGAAAACAACTTAACCCCTACCAAGCCAGAAAAATAAAATATGGTAACACAAGCAAAGATTAAGTGGTGAATGTTTCATCCTCGATGACACTCAGTTGAGTAGTAGCATCCAACTCATCGATTACTGTTCTTCGAAAAGAACCGTGGTCTCATCCCATTTTAGAAATCATTATCTATAAGTAACAAATATACTTTTACTAACGTTGCATACTGTGTTCTAGGTTGTGCTCTTCAGGAAATCGAAGTGTTTGATATCAGAGAAATTGTTTCTCCATTTATCTTTTGATGTCGAAATATCAGTTAAAGAGTTATTTATTGCTCTTTTTATCATTGTCGCGTAGAAACATTATATTGATTCCTTACTTAAGAGCAAAGCCACACATTTTGGGAAAACAGAGAACAGTAGATCATAAACAATCCCAGCAGTTTCTTCAAACATTTTATCTACTCCTATATTGTTTGTTTAACGTTTTCAATATATATGCTCTTGCTGCATATGCTTTTATGGGCTTTTGATTGATAGATATTGGTCAAAGGAAAGCATCAGAAGGTATATCACGTTATAGTTACAGTTCACCTTGTTTTCATATCCTTTATGATCTGCATCTTTTGAAAATAAGCATGTAAAAGTATTTTTCAATAACCATTTAGTATACCATTTCTCAGTTTTTATTGCTTTTAAATGTTCTTGTTTTAAAAACTTCTTATTAATTTTCTCCGAATCCAACCAAATTTATTTGGAAGTATAAAATATCGTATCATATTCCTCTGACTCATTTCCACCCAAATTTTCTTTACCTATTTAATTCTGCAATGTAAGAGGTACTATATAACAGATGTGTGGTAAATATAATTTGTTAAGCTGCTTTGAATATATAGGCTAAATCTACTTCAATATATGCTTGCTAAATATTTTGTTCATATAATTTGTTAAGCTGCTTTGAATATATAGGCTAAATATATAGGCTAAATATATGCTTGCTAAATATTTTGTTCATATAATTTGTTAAGCTGCTTTGAATATATAGGCTAAATCTACTTCAATATATGCTTGCTAAATATTTTGTTCATTTCTCTTCTGTAATATTGGCTACATTCAAACAATACTATGCAGCATGCAAGATATGCTGCATTGTCCCTAGTATTTATATTTGAATAAGAAAATGTCTTATTTCAGCACTGGCGGCGAGGTAATGATGGCTCTAGTCCAGGCCTGATTGTTTTGTTCTGAATAGTTCTCAGTAGAAAAGAAAAAGAAAAATCTTCTTCGTCGCGTAACTGGAAATTGCGAGTGGCGGTGAATTACATCTACAGAAGAATAAAAATTTGGATTCGTTTCGTTGGAAGTTTATTTTAACTATTTAGAGTTGACCAAACGAAATATAGTAAAACAGTAAATACCAAGAAATGCCTTGTGTCAACGAAAATAATACAAATAATAGGTCAATGAAATAAATGTTATAACACCAGGAAAAGAATAAGTCTAGCATTGAGGTTCTGATAAGAGAAATTATAGAATTTTTTACCTTTACACCCAAATAAGGAAGTAAAGCAAATAAGGTCATTTAGTCTCGCGATAAAGAGAGTAAATGGAAGTGATAGGTGCATTTTTGTGCGAGTTGTACGATGACGAATAAATGTAACATGGAATGGATAACATTTATGACAAAGATGAAACAGGCGAAATGTTGAATCAAACCGTTATAAAATAGAAAACAGAATAGTAAAGAATTGCTATTGTTTACAAGCAGAAAAACGAGATTTGTAATGAATACTAGAATGCAAAGAATCTAAAGAATTATGGTTAGATAACGAGTGGCGTCGGCGTAGGTGGGAATTACAATGACAAATTTGTTTAGAAATATTAATTTGTGATACGAGATACGTAGGAAAGATTAACGGATGAAACATACACACACAGTGCAATACAAAAGCGCAGGTTCACAGTGACATACATACATATTAGTGTGTGTGTATGTGCGTGAGTGTCCGTATTTGTGTGTGTGTATATATGTTTTTGTGCACGTGTACGTGTTTGCATGTGCGTGATTGTGTGTGAGTGGATTTGTGCCTATTGCACTGGCGTTTGAGAATCGGTGTTAGTTTGTTTGCTTTCCTGCCAATTAGCGGCTTAATAAAAAAAAACTCCGAATTAAATAAGTACAAGTACGATACTTAAAAAAATAAATACTTGGCTCGACGTGTTCGACTAAAACAGTTCAGGGCAGTGTAACAGCATGGTCGTTGTCCAATGATTGAAAAAGTAAGAGATAAAAGATATATATATATATATATATATATATATATATATATATATATATATATATACTCCAAAAATAGGACAAGAACGCAAAACATCCAGACAGTTAGGTGATACATAACAGGAGACAATAAAACATCTAGACAGACGATACGAAGAAAACAAGGATGGGTCATTCGGAGTTTACTATCCTCAGTCGAGTTCCAAATCATCTTTGCAATTTCGGCTGGCGAAATTGCGTTCTTGCCCATTTTTGTGTTTTTATTTTTTATATGTAAAAAAATATAGCAACGTACGTACACTTTGGTCTCATATATATATATATATATATATATATATATATATATATATATATATATATATATATATATATGTGTGTGTGTGTGTGTGTGTGTGTCTGTGTGTGTGTGTGTGTGTGTGCGTGTGTGTCTCTGTGTGTTTGTCTGTGTATGTGTGTGTGTGTATACATATGTATATATGTATATGTATGTATGTTATATATATATATATATATATATATATATATATATGTGCACCAGCATGACCGCAGCCACTTGGCTGAAACACATAAATAAATAAATATATATATATATATGTACATATGTATGTATGTATGCATAAGTATGTATATTTAGACAATCCACGCGATACCGCTACGTCTGGTAACGGAATTTCTCGCTAATGAATATTGTAAAGTATGGCCATTCATTTCGGTACACGCTTTGTAAATTTGCTCTTACGGAAACTCGTATTGCAAAGTTTTAAGTTGCTAATTCAAACTACACTCTTTTCTTACCACAGTGGACCTTGCGTTTTGGTTATAATCAAATTATATATTTAACGATTTAATAACTATTATCACGTTATAAACATACATTGACATACATACACACATCTATATATAATGCACATACAGCGAGCATACACGCGTAAACACACGCACAGACACACACTCACACACATAAATGTGTATGAATGTGTGTATGTATGTATGTATGTATGTATGTATGTATGTATGCATGTATGTATATATGTATGTATATATGTTGTGTGCATGTGTGTTTCTGTCAACACAAACAGTCCCTAACAGTAACAGTAATACAGTAAGACGTTGAAAAGCAAATCATTTTCAACTAAAAACATATAATGTGATATCCTAGTGTATTTTAAACGTTGAATGAAACGCCTTTGCTCTTATATTTATGAGGACTGATGTGAGATTTAGCGGCCAAAACAATTCAATTAGCTAGAATAATATAACCACTCCAACATTAATGATATACTCCAAACCAATGCAACCCATATCATCGCAACTATCAACCCGTCAGCTTTAGAATCCGACTGGGTTAAAAAAAATATCAGCATGTAAGCGAACACGTGTGTGCATGCGCGTGCGTGTGTGAGTGTGCGTATGAGTGTGTATATGAGTGTGTACATGTGCGAGTGTTTCTGTATGGGTGCTTATGTATGAGTGTATGCGTGTAATGCGTGTCTTTAATCAGAAGAGAAGTGGGGTGAATTGTCTATAAAATTTGGTGAGGTGAACATTCTTTTAGACAATGCATCTCATCACCCAGTGACGTTAGATGACTTGTCTGATAAAGTGAAAGAAGAATATATCCCCAAGTATACAACTTCTTTACTCTGGCCAATGGATCAATAGCTGACTCCAAGGCATACTATATGAGAACTTAGAAACAACTTATGAAAACATTTGAAAGAGAGGATAAACATACAATTAGAGATGTCTGGAGGAAATTCATTATAATGAATGTTGTAAATAATATAACTGAATTATTGGCTGAAGTGAAACCTTCTGCTTTGAATAGTGTTTGGAAAAGTGTTTGGCCAGACTGTATCCATGATATTACAAGTTTTCCTCAAGCAGAAGGTGTACATTATTTTCGGAAAGACATTGTAACACTTGCAAAGGATTTAAGATTTGAACAAGTCATAGAGGATGATGTGATTGAGTTGCTAGCATCCCAGAAAAAAAAAAAAGTTTATCTAACGATGATCTGATGCTGAAAAATTAACAAGCTGAGAATACAGATGGGACAACTGAGAATGCACCTACACAACTTAAATTGGCTACGAAAATT
>NC_142928.1:89910201-89922701 GCF_046866305.1 Octopus bimaculoides
TTTAAAAGTCGCTAATTGTTATCCACTTTAATTTACCTATTGTAAATAATTTAAATCTATTGTTATACATAATAATAGATGAAGTGTATAGATTGTGACCATCAGCAAGACCTGACATTTCAACAATTTCATTTGAAACACTACACGACTCTGTCCTAAAGAATGAAAAGGAAATGGAAAAACCTGAAGGGTATAGTTGGAAAAATTGTAGAAGATATATGATTTGACTTCAAAATTGATTTCGTATCAGTGTACATAATTAACACAACAAAGAATTTTATGATGGAAATTTTTTCAATTAGAATGATATATACTACGTTTCTCTCTGCTTCGTTTATATTTGAAAAGTGAAAATTGGCTGCTTTGTTCGTTTGTTTGGAATATTTGATGAATTCGGTTATTTTATGTTCCTCCTTTATGTAATTTTATTTACACGAAAGCGGAACGAAAGTTTAAGGAATGTACTTTTCCTGAACTTTAGTAAAATATCCGATATTTTAGATAAATCAGTTGAGATTTAGGCTGGTTTGATATGCTATGGCTGAAGGATAGCATGCTTGATTTGGTCTTCGTTTTATTAAGCTATAAAAATATATGCCTATGTCTGAATGTAATTAGAAAATATTTAGAACACTTTACGGAAAAAATTCTGTTGTTGAAAATCTACACCCAAGTCAGATTTCTATAAAGTCAAGGATCAATACTTGACAATATCGTTAAAGTATTGCCAGGACAAAGGTAAAGATAATGTATGTATATGCACACATAAACTAATGCACATTATTCTACACAAAAACCTAATAAATAGAATAGAACTACGTATGTATGCATGTATGTACGTGTGAGGGCGCATGGGCTGGTGGTTACGATGTTACACTCCAGATCGCGAAATCGTGGTTTCAGTTCGTCAACTGGGTGGTGCATTGTGTTCTGAAGTAAAACATTTCAGATTATGTTGCTCTGCATTCACTTCGACACCTTAGGCGTGATACCCCGTGTATCTGTTCCGACAACGTCTATTTTACAAAAGGAGTGAGCTAATGTACAGCACGAACATATGATCACTATAAACAAGCCATTTATGCCGGTTTGTTCGGCAAGATGTCTTTTTTTGATTACGAGAGACTTCCATCATGCATGCATGCATGCATGAATGTACGCATGTATGCATGTATGTATGTATGTATGTATGTATGTAGTTATGTATGTATGCATGTATGTATGTTATCATTCAGTTTTATTTCAAGATTTCTTCCCAATAGAAGAAGAGCTAGTTTCTAACCTTGATTTAAAGCTCTTTCATTAGAATTTCAACAAAAAGAGGGTATTTTTGTACGTATGTATGTATGTATTTATGCGTGAAAATGTGTATGTTTTTTATGTATGTATTATCATGCATATAATTGCATATCTAATCATATTCATATATACTTAGTTGATAAAGTTCTGCAAAGTTTTACCGATTTTTACAGTTCCAGTGATGGTTTGGATCTGTAGTCTTCGAATTACCTTTCCCTTTCTGGTTTGGACAACCCTAATTTCTCAAGATTGGTATTTAGGCAGCGTGTTACATATCCCAGTGCTTCAATAGTTACAGATATAAGCCTGAACTTGTAATCTGGATAGAGTAACTGTCGTTTCCTCAATAGTTCAGCATAGGAATTTTTTCCACTGATCTTTGTTGACATCCGCTAGGCAGATGATCTCCACAATTGTACACAGTTTATCATCTCTATTCCAAATTATTATGTCAAGTCTTTTATGTTTACATTTTATTGAAGATTTTACTGAGACATTCCACCAGTACTCCTTTTTAATATGAGTGGCTATGGCTTCTATCATACTGTAGGTTCTTATTTCTTTGGTCTTCTGGCGGATTTCATTAAACAGTGTCCTAACTACAAAATCATATCTCATCGGTAGATAACACCACAGCTAATGATGTGGATGATATCTTCGGTGTTAACTCCACAGTCTGCATCGGTTATTTCCTGCGTCTCTGTCCCTTTTGTGCATCAGGTATTAAATTGTTATTTGTATGTATGTATGTATTATGTATTATGTATGTATGTATGTATGTATGTATGTATTATGTATGTATGTATGTATGTATGTATGTATGCATGCATGCATGTGTGTGTATGTATGTACGTGTGTATGTATGCATGTACGTATGTATGCAAGCACGCATTCATATGTGTATACTTGTCTATATAAAATATTGATTGGATTATATATATTGAAATCATTGTGACGAACAAAGAGCTTCGGAGTTAAGGGAAAACAGTGTCCGACTAGTTTTACATCTATAAATACGCTACAAGTTCCAGTACTCCTTAATTCACTTCTGAATTATTTGATAATTCTGAAGTGGAAGATGTACTTTAAAACATTATCGTGTATAGTTCTTCTGGTGATTTCATATCTTATATAAGTAGTATATATATCTACGATTATGATCATGCTGTGCTTCTACTTTTGCTATTAACATTTCTAGAATAATTCTTCTATATGTTATGCAAGAACGCCAACTCAATGTAACTAAAGTGTTTTCATTTCATTCCTGGTATCTGCTATAATTTACACGGAAGAATTTTCTACTAATTACTTCTTGATGTTATTAGGCTTCTTTGAAATGATCGAAACTATTATCACAGAATCAGTCACCGAGAATAAAACAATGAGAACCAATTCTATAGAGAATAAGTTGAGATAAAGGTAATTATTATGATCCGCTATATAAAAAGATTATGCATCTCAAAATGGAATGTGTATGGCAAAAATAAAGGTAATTATATGTAGAAAAAATGTTATGCCACACGAAACAATGAGTACAAGTTCACAAAATGCAACATAGATGAACTTGATAGAATTCAGGTAATAAAATGTGAAATTGTGAACGTCCAAGTAATGCACAATGAAATATAAAATAATATACGGAAAGAAAAATTCAAGGTAAATAAACTTCTTTAACAAAGCATTCCGATGTTATGTTTACTAGTCTGTGTGTTTCTGTGAAAACTCTACTCCAACGTGGATTTGTCAGACAATGAAAGCAGTCTCTGCTCATGTTTAAACATCGTCTTTTTGTTTTTATAATAAAGGTTGGTCAAAGAATTTGTATTATCGCAATTTAGAATGGATCTAAAATTAAGAGTGCAAGAAGAAACTCGTGTGAGGTAAAAAATAACATTATAAATAGTCACATTGCATACAAAATAAATTTAGCCTCTGTAGACAATTTTTTGTTCAATTTGTGAGCGAAAGGTAAATCCAAATCATTATAGGCATAAAACTAAATAGGCTTTTGAACCATTATTGGGGCTAAGTTTTCGTGGACAAATGCGTCACCATGCACTTTAGGAGGAAAATCCCAGCCTTTACATACTCACTCAGCAACACCAATCTAAAGAATCTTCTAGTGAACGTGATCTGCGTATTATTGTAAACAGCAATCTGCATTGGACAAATAATATCTCTAAGATTGTCAAGAAGGCTGAGGGTGTCCTAGCATCACTTTGTCAGCCGCTCTCCAGCTATCTATTTAAAACTGTATACGACAAAGCATCACCAGTCTGGAATTCCAATCTTGCTCTGCATATAAATACCCTGGACACTTTTGAGAAACGTGCAACAGAACGAGTATACACCACGTTCAGGTATCTACCATACTCTAAACGCCTTGCTTCTCTGGGCGTGGACACATTGAAGATCAGACACAAGATTACCCACCGTCTTTCCAAAAACATTGGGCCCCATTTTGAATTCCACATGACAAACACTGGTGTACATGCTTACAAAATTAAAAAAAAAACAAAAAAAACACAGTACCCATGATTTCCGGAAACATATTTTCACGCTCAGAATTGTTGAAGCATGGAATAAACTACCCTCATCAGTCTTTAGCCGCCAAGACAATGCATCCTTCAAAGCTTCTATGCTTCCATGCTTCCTGACATCCGCCAACAGTACAAATGATGTCTCTTTTTTCCCCTCGTTTAATAATTACAAATATTAGAGAGCAGCAATACTGAGACACCGTCTTAAATTATATCTATAAATTTTACCGACTTCAGCGTTAATTTGATCGATCTCTTCTGGAGAGTGGTTTATCTACAGGACATCACGGAATAACATAAGCAATAAAATATGTTGAAAAAATGAACATAAATACACTCAGAATCACAACCGCATATATATCAAGAACACACTCACAAAATCAGACATGTACTCATTCACACACTCAAACACACACTCACACATACACACGCATACACACACACATATGTACACAATGTATACACTACACTTATATATACAAACATAATTTATGCCCTACATTTATTATATATGTGGTCACAATCTATACACTACATCTATTATATATATAGTACCATTAATTATAATCATGTCCATATAATTATACATCTATATTAATTCTTACCAATATGGTTTATATTACATGCAGGCCAATGACAAGTTCGTTATTTGTATAATGATTCTATCCTTAATTGTATACACGTACACACACACGCACGCACACACAGACACACGCACGCACACACACACATACACACACACACACGCCATGCTTGATCGCTAAATCTACAAGTCTTTTTTATTCTCTCCCTGTTTATTTTCTCTTATTCGTTTCTGTTGAAGAGCGTAGGCTCGAAACATAAAAGACGTTTTCATTTTCCCGAGCGTCAAACTAATAAACCAGCTTGTTGTTCATACACTTGTATTCGTCATTTATTTTTCTATAATTTTCATCTCTCTCTCTCTCTCTCTCTCTCTCTCTCTCTCTCTCTCTCTCTCTCTCTGTCTATCTATCTACCTATCTATCTCATTATATATATAAATGTAACTAATATATATATATATATATATATATATATATATATATATATATATATATATATATATATATATATATATATATATATATATATATATATATGCATATATACATAGATATATGTACATACAAACATATATATGTATATATATGCATACATAGGTACAGGACGTAACAAAACCTAAACAACGTCAAATACGAACGCAATCCTGGGTATGCTAATATATATATATATATATATATATATATATATATATATATATATATATACATTATGAGCCTAATTGTGTTTCCAAATGCCAGTGAACATAGAATTATACTCATTTGTAATTAAGTTAAAAACAAGACAAGTAACAAAGAACGACCCTTCAACATTTGTTGGGTGTCCATCTACTCCGCATTTATGTACTTTTTGGTACATTCTACTGACGAAGGTAAAGTAATTTTTATATTAGAAAATCAGAAATCATTCGATCTAGATTTTTGCCAGATCTTTTTTTATTCATTTACCTCATTTTCGACAGGTGCAAATGTAGTGTAAAAGAACAATGCGCTTTTAGAGTCATATTTTACACTCCATATGCACAGGTTGAAAGCGAGGTCTATTTCTATTGTGTAGATATTGTTTTTCAGTAATCTTGATTATAATCAGATCTATATAATTATATATCTATTTTAATTTTTAACTATATGGTTTTTATTACATTTTGTCTACTAATAATATCGTCATATTTATAATGATTTTATCCTTGATTATGTATACACGCACACACACACACACACACATACACACACGCACACACACACACACACACATATACATACATACATACATACATACATACATACATGTATATATATATATATATATATATATACATATATATATATATATATATATATATATATATATATATATATATATACATTATGAGCCTAATTGTGTTTCCAAATGCCAGTGAACATAGAATTATACTCATTTGTAATTAAGTTAAAAAATAAAACTTCTTATTTATGTTTTTTCTGTAGCTAGGATTTCTTTAAGAACTTTTGGAATACATGGCAATGCATATCGGGAAATAAAAATTAAGATAGAAATGGAGAAATAGAATTGAAAGCCGCTCTCTGGAAAACACTAAATTATTAAAAAAATGAAGATAACTTGTGCACTACCTGCTCCAGATTTTCTGATTTCGATCTAACTTCGAAAAAAAAAAAAATGAATAAAAAGCGAATAAAAAGTCCAAATCTCTGTAAGAATGATAAATATAAATTGCGAGCTGTAGTACTTTTCCTTTGTTAGATTTTGCGCAGTTGCTTTAAGATGTCAGAGAAAATCCTAAAGAAAATGTTACAGTTATCTGGAGAATAATCTCATGATATAACTTTCATTTATATATATTTATACATACGTACACACACACGCACACACACGCACACACACACACACACACACACGCACACACACACGCACACACACACGCACACACATACATCGTTTTTCCCGGCTGATAGTTACACTGATGCAAATTCATAGAAAGATTGAAAATTCAGTCAATAAGTCAATATACTTAAACCAACAGCAGTCATTCACATGCACGCACATATACACGCACCATCATAAACACATACAAAGGTACAATGCACTCACTCAGACATGAAACATATAATGCACACATATACATATATATGTGTATGTATGTATGCATGTATGTATGCCTGTATATATGTATATGTATATATAAATATATATATATATATATATATATATATATATATATATATATATATATATATATATATCAAAATAACATCTACATACATAAATACACATACATAAATACATATACGAACAGACATACATGCATACATACATACATAGACACACACACACAGATAAATATAAACAGCAAGTGATAGGCATTTAAATAGACGTCTCTCACTTAAGCATTACTTCTTCAAAATCTCTATCTCTCTGTCCCATTCTCTTTCTTTTTACTTCTGTTTATATTCTCTTTACTTCTCTTTTTGAACCATTTATTGCATGGCGTAGCCTACGTGTTTCATCTCTCAAACTAAGCATTAATCTCCAACTACATCATCCTCCCTCTATTTTCATATGTATGTATGTATGTATGTATGTATGTATGTATGTATATGTATATATATATATATATATATATATATATATATATATATATATATATATATGTACGTATGTATGTATGTATGTATGTATATATATATATATATATATATATATATATATATATATATATATATATATATGTATGTATGTATGTATGTATGTATGTATGTATGTAAGTATGTATGTATACAGAATTACAGGAAATAATATCACCGTAAGGGATTGTTAAAAACAAGCCATATGCCAACTGGGTTTAACCAAGTGTATTGATAGAAAATTCCTCAACGTATATGTATAAACAGTATCATAAAATTAAAAAGTCAATAAAAGAAAATGGAGAAGAAAAAATTTAAAAAATGCTTTGTTCATTTTATTTGGATTACAACTGGAAAAATAACGCAAATTGAAAGATTACAAGATTAAAAGATATACCTATAAGAAAAAGTATAACGGAACCGTATCAACAAAACATCCCTAAAATCGCCGAAAAGAAATTCTACATACGTTTCAATATAACTGCTTTATAATCATCAATAATTGCCACTTTTACATATGTTATAAGCGATATATTGTTAGATATCCTCAGGAAAGATAAGTATATTTTAGTCTTGAGTTACGAAATGACTTATTTGAGGACTATGTTTAGAATTTTGAAATGTAAACAAACTATTTAATAGGACGCAGAGTTCATGTGATTAGAAATTTTGCGTTTAAAATTTAGCTAATATTCGACGTTGAAATGCTGTAAAACATGAAATTTATTTGACAAATTCACCTAGCATTATAACTAGATTTAAATTTAAATATATTTATAAAAGTTTATGTGAAGGGGATGGCAGAAAGGCGGATGTAACTTATCATGAGGGGTGTAATATACAAAGAACTATATTGGGAAATGTAAATAAAGATTGGATGAATAACATTGGTGCTATTTAGGATTAAATTAATTATGATATAATTTCCGGTGTTCTAAGAAAAAATAATTTGTATTTAAAATATAATGTATATAAAAAAAACATATACTGTAGTCAGTTACAAAATGCTAGAGAAAGATAATAAAAAACACCCGGTGTTACAGGAAGACGGAGACAAATATAACATAAGATGATAATGTTTTCTAGAAGTCGTACAGTGAAAAATATAACATTGGTGTCATATAGGAGTAAATTGGCTATGATGTAATTTCGCTGTTTTTTAAAAAAATATTTGGTACTTAAAAATATTGGTTATATAAAATAACTACATTGAGCTCACGAAATGCTAGAGAAATTAAAAACCGGTGTGACAGGAGAAATCCTCTAGGTCAAATTTTGTGTAACTAGTGATCTCCCTATAGATATATACACACACACACACACACACACACACACACACACACACATATATATATATATATATATATATATATATATATATATATATATATATATATATATATATATCTATCTATCTATCTATCTATCTATCTATCTATCTATCTATCTATATATATATATATATATATATATATATATATATATATATATATATATATATGTATATATATATATATATATATATATATATATATATATATATATATATATATATATATATATATATATATATATATATATATATAATGCAAGAGAGTTAGGGGTTGAGGATTCAACCCACTAAGGGATAGTATCTATCCAATATACTGCTGGGAAGGTACCCAATTATTGTTACACTAGTGTTGTACCAAGTGTAATAAGTGGGTGCGGGTAAAAGGGGGTGTTGTTTTACCCTAAATTTATATAGCAATAAGAAAATGTAGGATAATATGCTGTACCCAACGACTTGCAGACAGTGTATCCCGTTGAATTAATTAACTTAATTTCTAACTAAAGTGACAAAAAATCACAAAGTACAAGTCTTTATGACAAACCATGTTATATTCACAACCGAGTTTACAAATAAAAGTACATAAAGAATTTGAGAATAAACATAAACTTAAACTTACAGCTGTTTCGGCCTAGCGTTGGCATGCCCCATTCTATCCGAATAGCTCCTGCTGGAGTAATTAGCGGATGAAATGCTGAAATGGGGGTACATGCACGATTCGCTAGGCCTCTTCAGAGATTCACAAAAAATTCCATACAAATATACAGTAAGAGATAAAAACAAAAATGAAATAGAAATAAAAATAAAAATAAAAATATAAATAAAAATCAGGGTACAGCAAGAATAAAAGAAAAGATAAATAATTGAAAAATGAAAATATAACATATAAAAATATAAAAATATAAGGCACATAAAAAGCCTACAAACAGTACATGAAGGCATACAGATAGTTATAGACACTCCAATATATAAGTCCGTATGCATAACCATACTTAGATGTTCAATGATTCAAGATCATATATATATGTGAGTACACATGTGTGTATATGTCCATCTATCCCCTCACACATACGTATACATATACAAATGTGTATACACAGGCATTCTCCTACGTACATGGTCCCTGTTACCAACGCTATCTACTGTCTTTCGAAGGCTGTTTGTTTTTTTTGTTTTTAAACTTGCTGAGTGTGTGCGTGTCAGTTCTGTATATTTTGGATGGGTTTATGTGGAAGTTCATTTCATAGGAATTATTAATAGTCTAGTAGCAATAACAGTGATAATGATGACGATGATGATAACAACAACAACAACAACAACAACAATAATAATAATATGCCAACTTTCTAACTTTGCGGTGAGTTGCCTCGTTATTTTTCTGCGTAGGATATCCTGTTACTTCTTCCAGCGGGTAATAGGTTCTGCTGCTATTTGGGGAGGGTTAATTGCTACAGTTAATTCCTCCCATCTAATTGGACAACTATTGTTTAAAACTATCTAGGCTTAGCTACGGTTGGATAGACACCAACCGGTCGAGAGGCTAGGACGCGCATGTATACGTACATCCACCCACACACACACACACCCACACATGCGTGCTATGTATATCTCTCCATATCCATATACACGCGTACATATATGTATATACACATATACGTACACGAGCATGCATCCTTCATTCTACTATACACTTATATAGATGGGGTGTATATATCAATACAAGGGTTATAGGAGTTAATGAATAGACTTTTAAGAAGTCTATATGCAGATGAAAATAATAATAATAAATAATTATCCTTATGTATATATACATGCTAAGAAGCATTCTATTTATAGTAGATACACTCAACTAGTGAACCATTCTGGTGGTTATTGGAAACTTAGTGGTTACAAATAACCACCAGAATGGTTCACCGTCCTTTGCTCCAGACCATCTGATTCTTGAGGTGCCAAATTGGCGTTCCATTCGGAAGACCGTTGAAATGCAAATTGACATTTTGAATGTAAAGAACGTGTTTGATAAGCAGAACTGTATGAGGAAACTGAGATTTGTAGGCCGAAACAGTGTTGCAAGTCTGACGCTACTGTTCAGTTATGTTGTTGTTCAATTATTCATTCGTTTTTTTTTCCCTTCTGTTTGTTTTTTAATAATTTAATTGTTGTATTGACATCCCATATACATATCTCGTCCTACTATCTGCACATGAACCCGTAGCGGAAAGAGCACCATCACTTTACACATACACAAACACACACACCCACAACACACACAACATACACATACATACATATAGCAATCCATACACACATGCGTATATACATACATACATACATACATATATGAGTACGTATGTCAGTATATATGCGCCATGCCTATATATGCGGTCAAATATAAGGAAATTATTAGTATTTTGTAATTGCAAAAGTATTAATTATTTAGTTAGTAAGGTTTATTTGCAATCAATCACATTAATTAACTAATTTATAATCAAAATGTGTAAGAATGTAGTTACATATTAATGATATTGATTTATTTTAGGTTATTAATCTGAAATTTTAGAGGTGAACAATTCTGACATTACGTGTTACACAAGCACGATTTTACATTAGTATTTATATAACTATAGATTGTCTTCGTTAATTAGAGAAGTTTAGTTTGGATTAAAACTGATTTGCTTAATGAATAAACTTTATCGGTGACAAAATCTTAGAACCTATTTACATTTCACTCACATTTATAGACACCTTAAAAAATTGTTGATTATATGTTATTCAGATGTAAACTCGAGATCATGAAGTGCACTATTTAAATACATTTCGATCCAACTATCTGTTGTGTCTAGGGAGAGTCATTCTCTTTTAGTGCCTTATAATTTAACACACTCACCGGTAAAATTTCCACTCATATACTTATTTATTTTTTCTAAAATTTTCAACTATGAGTGGAAATTTTACCGGTAAATGTGTTAAATTATAAGACACTAAAAGAGAATGACTCTCTCCAGAGACAACAGAATATGCTTCAACGCACAAACTCATATAAAGAATCTTGCAAACCAAATCCCAAAACGACCCAAGTATCACTTAATTTGAATTTTCATAATCTTTTGCAATGGTGCAGAGACATGATTGTATCTATGTTAATATGAGAAATTATTTAATAGACTGCGATACTATAGCTGTTATAAATAAACTGCGTTGTTTATTTCTACGCTATATTTGATATATTGAATACATTTCTCCATCTAATCATACGAAAACAAAATGCTAATTTGTGCGTTTATGTGTTGTAAACTGTAAATATAAAAGCTGGCATTGTATCAGGTAGAAGATGCCTATTACTCTTAACGCATGAAACGGCTTCATTTAACACAATTATTATAAATGGTAAATAAATGAATTCTGGGGTAAAGATTTTTGCCAACAAAATATAGCAGTCTTGGTTTAGGACGAATGTTGCTGTAATTTAGACCCAGGAGACATCGTCTCCCGCTGGCTTTACGACATGATCTGTGTCCTTATATTTTCGAACAAGGGAATCTAGCACCCTCACTCTGCTTATGTTATGTTGGCAAACAAACTCCAAAGTACTGTTGCTGAATATCTCTCGTTGTGAGATTTAAAAATAGTAATTTTCTATATGAATTCTAGTAGAAGATAGCGGATCTTTAATTTTACTTAAGGTGAATTTTACCATGGTGGAATATACCACGGTGGAATTTACTTATGGTGAAATTTATCTGGTGGAATTTTCCGTGGTGGAATTTACCGCGGTGAATTTACCAGTCACCGTTATATATGTTTGTATGTCCAGATGTTTTATTGCGTAATTGAATGTTTTTTTTATCATACCTAATGAACTTACTATGATAGGAATTGTTTCTGTTTTTAGGTTCCACATTTCAGTTACCTCTACTTCCAGATCTTTGTATCTTGAAAGTGCCTCCGTTTCTTTTAGAAAAAACATGATCATCTGTTTACAGATGCATCGATTAGAAAATGTTTTTCTTCTTCGTGATCTCTAACAACTATATTCAGCCTATTGGGTCTCAATTTCTCTATCGGTGTGTATTGGCATTTCCCAGAGAATGGTTGCTTTCTCATTTTCTGTGACTTTCTATGGCGTGT
>NC_142928.1:89932701-89935201 GCF_046866305.1 Octopus bimaculoides
AGGCTCTACTGAATGAGGTGAAGCAAGCGAACGGGTACAATCTATTGTTTAAAGATAGGGAATAATTTTCTGAGAATTCTTATTTAAAGACGAGATTATTAATAAAACAAAGATAAAAGACTATTATTTATAAAACAAAGATAAAAGACTATTATTTATAAAACAAAGATAAAAGAAAAATTAAACTCTGAAGAAAGCATGAGCTATCTTCATTTACAAAATATTCACGGACATTTTCTGAAATACGTGACATGCTATAGATAGTGTAGTAACTGGTAGGGGTCATGATTTGCCCTGACCTCATCCTGGAGCCAGCCAACTTAATTCGTGTGTTTCCTTAGCATTTGCAATTTTTAATGTTTCACTATATTATACTATGTTATTACAAGTATGAGGTTTTGTTACTAGAAATTATTATTATTTCTAGTAAAAGTAAACGAAACAAAAATATATCCTGAAAGCTGTAGTTCCTACGATGATACCAGACTATCCTTCTTAGTTCAAATTCCGCGGGGTGACGTTGACTTTCATCCTTTAGGCGTCGATAAATTAAGTACCAGTTGCGTACTGAGGTTGGTCTAATCGACTATCCTCCATCGGAAAATTTCAGGCCTTGTGCCTGCATTAGAAAGGATTCTTGTTCTTGTTCTTGTTCTTGTTCTTGTTCTTCTTGTTCTTCTTCTTCTTCTTCTTCTTCTTCTTCTTCTTTTCTTCTTCTTCTTCTTCTTCTTCTTCTTCTTCTTCTTCTTCTTCTTCTTCTTATTATTATTATTATTATTATTATTATTATTATTATTATTATTATTATTGTTGTTGTTGTTGTTATTGTCACCATAGCTGGAGGTGTGTTTTCGTAGCGCTTTAAGTTTATGATTAATTCTTGATTTATAATTTTTCATACTGTTTTGTTGTTTAAATCGTTTTGCACGAAGGCGAGAGGAAGGGAGAAGGAAAGTCTCTCTTACTACATGGAAATTGTAGAAGGACGAAGAACAACATTGACGACAATTAAGAAGAGTCTGACAAAAATTGAGTAAGCGTTGGGAAATAAACTTTTGCAAATATCGCTGCAGCTAAGGAATTAGTTAGCGTCTCATTGGAGAACAAAATAGAAAGACTAAACAAGGCAGCAAAATATATGAAAATGAATGGAAGGAGGGCAGAATTGACGCCTCATGGCGACGTGCTTGAAGCAGAAGCCAAACAGACGGTTGTCTACAAATGCGTGAATACAAAGACAAGGAA
The DNA here is from genome assembly GCF_046866305.1 of Octopus bimaculoides. Classification (NCBI taxonomy): domain Eukaryota; kingdom Metazoa; phylum Mollusca; class Cephalopoda; order Octopoda; family Octopodidae; genus Octopus; species Octopus bimaculoides. The sequence continues at coordinate 89,933,947 of NC_142928.1, forward strand.
ACTCAAACGCTAAATGCGACCAGCTGGGAAAAGCCTTGAAAGACATAAGGCAGGATATCCACCACATTGCGAGAGCGAGGAGATACGGCGGAATAGAGATCTTTTTATGACCGAGGAGCAGGCGATAAAGAGTTCAGTGACCACGCGTCGCACTGAGGAAATTGTCCCATTCCTAACGTACGTTGGAAGAAGTGCGGTACAAATTACGGTAACTGGAGTCACGCCAGGCCTGGATTTATGGTGGATTATCGCTTGTATTTGTACGGACGGGTAGAGAATCTCCAGGATGTTAAAAGATTAGGAGGGAGAATTGGGTTGGGAATACGTTGGCAGTTCTTCTCCACGTGAAGCCAGAGCAGTTAGAGAAAGTCCCAAATCTGATTTCCCTCTCGGGTAGAGTAGAACTAAGGGTGAACGTGGAGGGCAGAAGGCCGAGGTTCCACCATCGTGGTTCAATTTTTTTCTGTCCACAGAACTAGAACAGAAGGGCAGAAAGAAATGTCCAAACGAAAGCACCACAAACCATGAGTCGACAAAAACAAGATCAATAACAAAAACAACAAATGCAGGGGAAGAGAAACAGAAATTAAAATCAAGGAGACAAAAATGGCAGGTGTTACAGTGAAGGTGGAAGTGGAAATAGCACCAGCAGCAGAGGCGGAAGCAACAACAACTCCAAGAGAACCAGAACAAACAACACCAGAAGAAGAAAATAAACACAAAGCATGAAAGAGACACAGAAAAGGGGAGAAATCAAAGAAACATTAGACTATTTGATGACAACACCAACACTACAAGCACCACAATCACCAACACCATCAGAAACATCCACATCAGAATAAAAAACAGAGCAAAATTTAAAAAGAAAAATGTGACTACAACAACAACAACAATCCGCGCAGCAGCGGAATTTCATGCTAATGACGAGAGCCAATGAAAATATGATGGCACAAAACGAGAACATTGAAGCAGAGGAGGTGATCTGCACCGCCCAACAATTTTAGAGTACCGGAGAGCCTAATGATGGTGTGAATGACATCAGAGAGTTATACGAGCATTAAGCGGTGCTACCTGTATGACATTGAATCTCCCAGTGAAACAGCCAGCAGATGGCTTTTAAGGGTGTTCTACCGGAGGCTCTGCCGGTTCGAGATAATCTCTGCAGGCACGGGTATGCTGTCAGTCACGCTTGTCCGAGATGTACGTGGAGCGATGAAACCGCTTTGCATGCTCTGTACATTTCTAACTCGTGGGG
>NC_142928.1:89937701-89970201 GCF_046866305.1 Octopus bimaculoides
GGCAGCGGACTCGCGGTCATAGTATCGCGATTTCGATTCCGAGACCGGGCGTTGTGAGTGTTTATTGAGCGAATACACCTAAAAGCTCCACGAGGCTCCGGCAGGGGATAGTGGTGAACCCTGCTGTACTCTTTCACCACAACTTTCTCTCACTCTTACTTCCTGTTTCTGTTGAGCCTGTAATTCAAAGGGTCAGCTTTGTCACACTGTGTCACGCTGAATATCCCCGAGAACTACGTTAAGGGTACACGTGTCTGTGGAGTGCTCAGCCACTTGCACGTTAATTTCACGAGCAGGCTGTTCCGTTGATCGGATCAACTGGAATCCTCGACGTCGTAAGCGACGGAGTGCCAACAATAAATTGTTATTTTTTAATAATAATTTTTACCCTCGTATGTATGTATGCATGTATGTATGTATGTATGTATGTATGTATGTATGTATGTATGTATATGTGTGTGTATATACATATTCGTGATTTACTCGTTTGCTAACGTGCAAAAATGCTGGGACACCGTCATGATGAATTTCGGTGGAAGAATCCGACCCCAGTACTTATTAAAAAAAAACCCTGGGTACTTATTCTGTCAGTCTGCTTTGTCGAATCGTTAAGTTACAGGGAAGTGAACACACAAATACTTGTTGTCAAGCGGTTGTCACGCACGCACAAACATATATATGATGGGGTTGTTTGAGGTTCCGTTTACGAAATTCACTCACAGAGATTTAGTTGGCCCTAGGTTATAGTAAAAGACATTTACCCAAGGTGTCATGCTGTGGGACTGAACCCGGACCCACTAAGGGTCGACACATACCTTGTTTGTTGAAGTGGTTAAATGAAACTAAATAGATTCCATTGGGTGGATTGTGCGGGTACACTACAACTCAGCAAGTAATAACTTAACAAGTAACATTTCAGCAAGTGCGACAACTTAGCAAGAATTGACATTCACACACACACACGCACACACACACACACACACACACACACACACACACACACACACACACACACATCTATACACATCTATGCAGATACACACTCGCACATATTTACACATATATTGGTGACATCACCAATATTTTAATTTCTACTCTTGCCATACATCACACATCAAAAGAAACATCCCGTACAGCATGGCAAGACGCATCTGTGCTATAGTAATTGACCCCAAAATACGTGAAATCCGACTCAACGAACTCAAAGGCTTCCTCACAATGCAGAAATACCCCTTAGGATTAATTAATGAGGGAATTAAAAAAGCGACGAAACTGGACATCACCCAACTACGGACACTGAAGGAAAAAAAATTACTGAAAACCTGATTCCGTTCGTTAACACGCACAGTCCTAGAATAACCGACATCTTTCACGGCATAAAATCGTACTTACCTATACGCCTATAAAGCTCCAAAATGAAAAATCTGATTGAAAAAAACACCTTACGGAATAGCAGACGCCAACCAAAAAATCTTTAAGAATACGTTACAAGTGCAGAATTCAAATCAGAGAATGAATCAAAATTCTTAGTGAAAGAATGTGAAGATAGTGGGATGTGGAACATGCAACATCAACTTCAAATACTTGGAAAGTGGTTCCCACATAAAATTCAAGAGCGGATTCCTTTTCAAAATAAATGCAGATATGAAATGCAAAACGCAAAACCTCATATACTGCATTACCTTCCCAATCTGCAACGAAAATTACATTGGCGAAACAAATAATTCCCTCTTCCAACGTGCATGAAATCACAGGCAACATATCCGACAAGAGGAATTACGCAAGATTCCATTGAGTAGGCATCTGGAAATATGCAGCGACGGAAAATTCCTTTTTTTCTTTTTACAAATGTGCACGGGACAATCCGTAATACCGAAAAGTAATGGAACTACATTTCATCAAAAAATTCTCTCCAAAATTGAATGTTTGAAAGAAAAGCGGAGACAGTACATTTTGTATTTTAAATATAACTCAAATATCGGAAATATAATGTTCATGTCTGTAAATATTCAGGTATATATTTATGGCATTGACATGTTCTGAGCTTTCAGTGTTTCTCTATTTTGTAAGTGTTATACTAATGTTTTCTAATGCAAAGTATGGAATTGAAAGAGGTGCGATCGGCGTTATACAGTATAAACATGGACATGTTTCCAAACACACACGCAAACAAACACACACACGCACGCACGCACACACACATTTCATCAAGGGATTCTCTCCCAAATTGAATGTTTGAAGGTAAAGTTGAGAATTTGCAATTTTTAGTCCAAATGTGGCTCATCACTACAAATGTACAGATATATATATATATATATATATATATATATATATGTAGCATTAGGATGTTCTAACTTTACGTATATATGTATATATGTATATTTTTTTATTTTATCATTTATTTATTTATTTTTTAAATTGTTAATTTCCAAATATTATACTATTTTTTTTCATGCAGAACTACATTTCATCAAAACATTCTCTCCAAACTTGAATGTTTGGAAGAAAAGGGTAGACAGTACGTTTTGTATTCTAAATATAACTCAAAGAGGAGAAAAAGAAAGAAAGAGGGGAAAAAGAAGGAAACGGGAAGAGAGAAAGAAAGCAAGAGGACTTGAATGTCGAACAAACCGCACCTGTTGTTTTTTAAAGAGGTCACCATCATTAAACCCATTCCAATACAATGGTATATAATTAAATAAATAAATGAATGGTGAATAGGAAGGGGGATACCCCTTCTCTTTCTCTTCCTCTACCTATCTGTCTGACTATCTATTTATCTCTCTCTCTCTATCTCTCTCTCTCTCTTTCTCTCTCTCTCTCTCTCTCTCTCTCTCTCTCTCTCTCTCTCTATATATATATATATATATATATATATATATATACACATATATATCATCCTATGTATCTATCTATCATCCTGTCTATCTATCTTAGAAATGTATCTTCCTATCTATCTATCTATCTATCTATCTATCTATCTATCTATCTATCTATCTATCTATTTATCTATCTATCTATCTATCTATCTATCTATCTATCTATCTATCTATCTATCTATCTATCTATCATCATGGACGGACGGTAGACACATCGGCTCCCATGTAAGTTGCATTTTTCACCTCTTAAAAGACCTATTTTGTTTTAAAATTTTTGTATAAGTTGTGTATAACACAAAATACTTCGTGAACATATATTTTTCAAATCGGAAATAGCTCTATTTAGAGCCTTATTTCCAAAAATTCAAACATATCTTCCTCGTTCCTAGCCATATTCTTTAAAACGAATATGGCTAAGGTTTTCAACGAGGCCGACTTCCCGCTCCTAATGCCAGAGGCGAAAACACTTAATGCCGTTCCGCATGAACGCAGACAAGTGATGAAGAAGAGCAATGATTCTGAATCAACTGCTGCTGCCTCAACCACCACCACTACCACCATCACGTGTACAAACTCTGCTGCTACAGCAGTCTTGCCTGCCACCGTCACCAGTGACAACAACAACAACAACGACAAAGACAACAACAACAACAGCAACAACAACGACAACGACACAAATGTCCTTGCTAACACGACCACTGTCCTCACCACTGCTACTACCAGTGACAATAACAACAGCAACAACAACAGGACACCGACCTTCAACACCAACACCACCACTACTTCGACAAACTCTGCCGCCACTACCACCACCTTTGAACCTGGCAGTACCAACACCACTGTCAATACCACCATCAACAACTACAAGACGAACAAGATAAACAACACCACAAACGCCACAAACAACATATCTGCCAGCATCACAAAAACAAATTTTGCCGATGCAACGAAAGAAAAAAGAACAATATTAACATTCACCCAAAAACAAATCAATGACACAAAATCCCTTCTCACGAAAGAAGGTGACACTGTACAAATACACATACCAAAAGCAATTATTGAAAATACAAACAAGAAGCACATATCATACAGACTTATCAACAAGAAAACGAAGCGACCGGAGAGTTTCTCCACCCAAAAAATTGAGATTTGTCTCAAACCGATATGGCCCTTTCAAAGTCATGTTACTTGGGGACGAAAATTTGCCACGGTCCTAGTACGCTTTAAGAGCGAACAGTTAGCGAAGGAATTTTCAACACTCTCTCTCCACACAGATGACTTGGTGATGATACCGAGTTATCTTGGACAGAGAGTGACGAAGGTGACAGTAAAGAATGTCCCTTCACAAGTGGAAACACAGTGGATAGTAGGTTCTATATGCCTCGAAATGGAGGAGGCAAATATATTAGAAATTGCTACTGCAGAGGAGAAAAACTGGGAAGGGGGAAAAAAAGTCGAAGTCCTCCTCCACATCACTGAAGAGGAGTGCCAAAAGATCCCCACACACATCCAACTGGCAAAGGACCACAAGTTATATGTAGTGGTGGAAGGAAGGCGGCCACGTTGTTATGTATGCGGCAGCGAGGCACACCTCAAGGACAGTTGCCCAACCGCCGCCAACCAAAAAAAGCAACAAGGGCAACCACCAAAACCCGGAAAAAAAACCCTACTACCAACACCACCATCAACAATCAAAACAAGAGAAACACAAGCAACACTGGCAACTGAGAAGACAACAGCATCTGCAAAAACAACAAGTGAGGAAGCAGGGGAAAAGAAAGAAAATTCCAAGACTGTTTCCCCCTCCCCCACATCACACACACCTCACACAAATAACAAGCCATCAGCACCAACAAAAACAGCAACACAACCACTCACACAAGCACACACAGACGCTCACAATTTGCCCCTACCCCCTTCCGATTCCTCAGAACCTTCGTCGGAAGATGAAAGTAATGAGGAATGGCAAATAGCCCAGAAAGGAAGGAGGAAGAGGAGCAAGAAAAGAAAAGCAAACACAAACAAAGCAGGGAGATACACAACTCCCGAAAACACTCCAGACACCAACACAAGCACACACAACTACAACACAAGCAACAAAACCCCAAAAGCAAGTACACACACAATGCTCACTGCCATCAACACAAAAAACTCAGAGTTGATGGAATACATCAACACAAAAACAAACATAACAAACGAAGACATAAAAACCAGCAACCACCCATACACAACACCGCCAGAACACATCAAAATACTACACATAACACCAACCCTGCACCACACACTAAAATCTATTTTTCCAAAGGCAGTTGGCAAATGCCAAAAATACCTGGCGAAAAAACTATATAGTGATCTCCTCGAAGAAAACCCGAAGGAGGAGACACAAAAACTCTCAAACGGTAAGTGACTCTCTTTATAAAACTTTAACACTCAAATCAAAATGATGCTCAAGATTGGTTGTGTAAATGCGCGTGGCTTGGGGTCCCCTTGGAAACAAGGGTACCTCCTAAATGACATAAAGTCACATAAACTAGAAATCATAGCCATAAGCGAGACCAGACTCCATGATCCGCGGGCCCTATCGTCCATGTTTGGCAGACAGTTTAACATTTATTTTTCTCCCTGTCTGCCGAGAATGGGCGGTAGTGGCACGGCGGTACTCTTTCGCAAGAGTCTGGATCTCGAAGTAAAGACAGTATTCATAGACCCGGAGGGTAGATTGGTTGTTCTGGATGTCGATGGCAGCGATGGGTGTGCTTTTCGACTCATATCAGTATACGCACCACCTTTAACAGGTAGGCCGGATTTCTTTCGACGTCTAGAAGTATTCCTAGGAACGTCTCGTCCTTTACTTTTAGTGGGGGATTGGAATGCTACCTTGGACACGCATCTAGACTATGTGGGCAGAGATAGGAATAGACGGGGATGCAAATGCCTCAAAGACCTGCTCAGACGCTTTCAACTGTCTGACAGGTACCGACTCGATTACCCGAATGCGCCAATGTGGACATGGACAAACCGCATCGGGTCGTCGAGATCGTATCTAGATAGAATACTGTGTAGGAGAGTAGATAGAGATAGCATAGGGTGTCCACAATTTCACATAGTCAGCTACACGGATCACAAACTTGTGACGTGTACGCTAGACTTAGATAAGACACATAGGCAGGGTTCCGGTTACTGGAAACTAAACGCGTCTTTCCCGTCGAGACCAGTTTTCAGAGACCGGATTAGCACGTTAGTAAAGAGGGCTTTGACAGGAGCCATCATCAATAACAAATGGTGGTTTGCCCTCAAGAGAGCAATAAAAGCAGAAGCGGTTAGGTATAGCAAAGCACTAGCCATAGACAGAAACAGAGTAGAGGGTGAACTAGTTAAGAAGCTAGAAGAGGCAATTAGAAGTGGCATCGCATCCGACGTTTTGGCGGCGAGGTTGGCCCTTGACCAACACTTCAACGCCAAACACGAAGGGTGCGTTGTCAGGGCTAGGATGCGTGCTCTAAGAAACGAAGGTGTTGGAGCCGCACGAGAGGCCCGGGTGGCGGAGGCGCAACAGGGCAACAAAGCCACCATTCGGTCTCTGGTGGACGAACAGGGGCGCGAACTGCTCGAGCCAAGCAAAATGTGTGAGGCCTTTCAGCGGCACTTTGCTCGACTGTTTGGGACGAATGGCGAGCGAGAACGCAGGGTGGACTTCAGTGCCTACCTGCACAGCCTGCCACGACTCTCGGCAAGAGAGGCGGAGTGCTGCGAAGGTGCCATCACAGCGGCGGAAGTGAGGGACGCGATGGCGGGATGCTCGAGGGACAAATCTCCGGGTTTGGATGGTCTGCCCTACGAGCTTTACAACTGTAAGCCAGACTTGTTTGGAGACGTCTTGGTGGCGGTGTACTGCAACTGGCAGCAAAACGGGAGCATTCCCGGTTTTGTGAGTCGAGGAGCCGTAACGCTGCTGAAGAAAGATCCAAACAAGGGGGACGTCATAGATAACTTTAGGCCCATCACTCTGCTCAATGCAGACTTGAAAATTTTGGCCAAGGTGTTAGCCAAGCGGTTGGCGCTTGTCATCGAGAAACTGATCGGCAAGGCGCAAACGTGCGCGGTGCCGGGCAGGAGCATCCATGACAACCTCCATCTGATGCGCTACATCATAGAGAGGGTAGTTAAGGAACCTGGCATGGGTGGGGCCCTGATCAATTTAGATCAATCGAAAGCTTTCGATAGGGTAGACCATCAATACTTGGAGGCTGTCCTCATAGCGGCCGGCTTCGGTCCCATTTTCCGCGGCTGGATTGCTGCCTTGTACAGAGGCATCCGTTCGGTAGTTCGCGTCAATGGGCATCTATCAAGACCCTTCGACATTGCACGTTCGGTCCGTCAGGGATGCCCCCTCTCGCCGCTCCTGTACGTGTTGACTCTCGAGCCACTACTGCGGAAGCTGGCGACGCTGAGGGGCATCCCGCGAGAGTTGGGATGCGGGACGAGCGTGTCGGCATACGCGGACGACGTCACCGTCATAGTGTCTAGCCAAAAGCACATCGAGCTTGTCGGCGAGACACTGAGAGAATACGAAACGGTAACGGGAGCGAAAATCAACCCGGATAAGTCAGTGGGCTTGCGGCTCGGCACCTGGAGAAGCAACCCCATGCCGTCAAGTAGCGCCTCCGTCGTGGGACGTTGGACTGACGGTCCGGTTGAGATGCTCGGGGTCTGGTTTGGTCCAGACCTCCAAACGGAGAAGAACTGGGACGAGATAACGAGAAGGGTGGCCACTCTAGCCCGGCAATGGGCCGAGAGGAAGCTTTCCCTGAAAGGTCGGGCGGAGGTGGCGAACACGTACATCGCGTCCGTCATCTACTACCGCCTGACCGTCGTTCCTTGTCCCGACCCTACCATCACCAAACTGGAGCGCATCCTCTTCCGCTTCTTGTGGAAAGGAAGCGTTCCGATGGTTAGGCGATCCGTTTGCTGCCAACACCCGTTAAAAGGAGGACTGGGCATGCCGTGGTTGATGATGCGCAGACACGCGCTGAGACTGCGACATCTCCGGCTCTACGTAGACAGCGGTGAACAGGTGTGGTCGCCGTTTGTGCGGCGCGCTTTCCCGCAGCTCGTCTCCATGACCGAACTGCAGTCATGGATCAAGAAGAGGCCGAGGAAGGGCGAATGGCACCGCGAGTGTCGCGCTGCTCTTCGGCAACTCCAACAACCCGGGTCAACCTTGAGCGACTGCATCACAACTAACGCATTCTATAGTGGATTAGTGGAGGGAAGGTACGACGACGATCTCGGGGCGAACCTGGGCGTCGACGAGGAATACCTGACCCGCCTGTTTAAGACGACCTTCGGGCCGGGACCTATGGACAACTTCCAGAGATCCCTGGCCTGGCAGTGCTATCGAGAAGCACTACCCGTTCGGGATAAGCTCTACAGGCATGGCTCGAGAAATACGGGGCCGACCTGTCCGAGATGCCGGCAGAGCGACGAAACCGTTCTGCACGCACTCGTACAGTGTCCCACCATTTCCGAGCTGTGGGCTTACGTCGAACAACTGCTATCGCGCGTGGGACGAGTCGGTCTATCAGCCGAGTCTATCGTGAATATTGTCGCGCCTCCTTCCTTTAAACGGGAAGGAAGAGCTATTTTCATCGTACTTGTGGCTATGGCGAAAGAATGTGTATGGTGGACGCGTCTGAAAGGTCTAGAGACAAAGACTTTCCTCTCTGGGCAATCTCTCATCAACTTCTTCAAGTATCACCTGAAGAGGAAGTTGAGAGTAGAAAGGGAAGTCTTGTCTAGTGAATGCTTCAAAAAAAGATGGGTGAATGTAGCAAGGATGGCACGTGTGAACGACGGAGCCATCTTGAGCATAACCCTATGAACAAGAAAAAAAAATAAAACAAAAAGGCAAAAGAGAGTCACTTACTGTTATAGTTTCTTCAATGAGAATATTGACCAAGGTTACCGTGGTCTTTTCCGTAGGCTTTTCCTTCCACGGCTAAACCTAAACTGTCCTCCCCTCTTTTTACACGAGAACATTACTGTGTGATACACGATCCCTATTGATCGGCCTTTCCTTTTCTTTTTTTTTCGATCCCTTTTGATCGAACTGCCCCTTTTTCCCTTCCTACGATCCCTTTTGATCGACACCACCAATTTTTTTTTTTTTTTTTTTTTTTTCCTTCCTTCCCCCTCCCAAAAAGAAAAGCTCTACATTGTATTTGTCCCATCTTCGTTGAGCCCTGTGTGGCTAATAAAAGAAATGTATCTATCTATCTATCTATCTATCTATCTATCTATCTATCTATCTATCTATCTATCTATCTATCTATCAGCCTATCTACCTACATATATTTCTATCTATCCATCTCCATTGTCATAGAACCCCACCCCTAAAACAAAAACAATGTTCTCTTCTAAACAAACCACTCCAAAACATCTATTTTATATAAATGAACATGTTTGTACATTCACAAAATTTTATTTGACAAGTTCGAGAAAGGAACGAAAGTGCTTAAAATAATGAAGGACTAAAAAGACTTTTTCCAAAAGTCTGACCGTTTTTTCTGAATACACACACACACACACATACACACACACACACACACACACACATACACACACACACACACACACACATATATATGTATATATATATATATATATATATATATATATATATATATATATATATATATATATATATGTATACATATGTATGTATATATATATATATACATACATGTATATACACACACACACTCACTCACACACACACTCACACACACACACATACACACATACACATATATATATATATATATATACATATACAAATGCATATACATCTACATAAATAAATGGAGTTAAATGCAGATGTTATTCAAATCCTTTTACTCCCGACATATGTTTCGAAGACAACATTGGTATTATTCCAGAAGGAATAAAATGGTGTAAAAGAATGCAATCTTCTAATCAGGGAAAGAAAGAAACCAAACACATCAATAAGACATTTTAACAGAATGTGATGACTGTGTATATGACGAAGGGATCGCTATCAAGTTTCTTTTTAAAAGACCGTTAGTAGACATAACGTCAACGGCAGTTTATAGAAAGAGAAAGAAAGAAATTATCAGAAAACTAATAGTGGAAATATATAGAGCGATAGGTAAATTAGAGTAAAGCTTAAAGTCATGGAAGTAGATATATTTAGTGAAATGCAATGTAAGAAGACAATCAAAGGTTGAATTTTATAGAATGGTAGGAATCACTTGTAGGAACTAAAGGTATGTTTCTGCCAATGTTCGCAACGATAAACGTGTTTACAAGGGGATTCTTTGAGAATAGGATAAAAAAAAAACAACATTTCACTATTACAAAGCGAGCAAAAAGATTTACCTTTGTCATAAGGTAAAGAAATAAAGAGAATATTCCATTCCACATTAAATTGTTTATGATCTTTTAGATACCAGATTAATTTACTAAGCCCAGTATTGTTACGTTTATTGATATGCCTGAATGTAGAGTAATGATTAGATATTCTTTTGGACAACTGAGATGAAGAACTACCAATATAAAAAAAAGACGTAAGAACAGGAAGTAGTTCTACATTGATAAATAGAGTTTCTAGGCTTAGAATTACTGCTAATAAAACGAATGCGATTGGAGTTGACTTCAGAAACAATAATACCGCTGTTATTATTATTTAAAGAATGGTTAGTGCTAACAAAATTAATGTTCGTATTTCCATTAAGTGGATTTGTATTTAACAATTTATTATTATGCAAAGAGATGATTTGTGAAAGATCTTTTTCTGTGTTAGAGAAGCCTGATAACAAAATAGTTACCGCATATGGAGTTATTTGATATAAATGCATCACTTAAGGATATACCCATTCCCCCAAGCAGGGTTTTCCGCAAGCAACTCATTCGTAAGACAAACTCCTTTATTAACCGTATGAGATGGCTTGCTTTTTCCTTCGACAATAAAGACATTAAACAGCCCTCTAACGATCCAGTTTCTAAATTCAAAAAATTATTTAAATCTAGAAACAATTCTCCACCTAACCCAAGATTGAAACAGTTTGAAAACGATCTTTGGTCTATCGTGAGGAATGTGAAATTCCACTGTTCACTCTTAAGGAATAAACATCTGAGATATCTTCACAATATCACAAAAGAAATTCATATTATGAATGGGATACTGGTTCAATCGGATAAAACAGGAAACCTGTACAGGCTTACCAAGGTCAATTACCTAGAATTGCTTAGAAAAGAAATACAAAAGAATTATAGGCAAAAGTGCAATCAGGAAAACCAACCTTGGGGCTAAGAAAATTATGGAGAAGTATGACTTACCGATGAAGACAGAACCCCTTGATCCTAAACAGCCTCATTTCATTTCGAAAGATCAGAAGCAAAGTTTTTTTAATAACACATCCTTCTTGCTCTGACATCGGTGTATTTAGCAAAAATATTCTTGACAAATATATTCCTACCTTTGTTTAAAAAATTAAAGCTTAATTTATGCTCCAATTCGTTCTAAGTGGTCGAGTGGTTTAATTCTGTTAATAACAAGAAGTGCACTGAGTTTATCCAGTTTGACATTTCTAGTTTCTATTCTTCTATCAACCCAATTGTACTTAACAAGGCATTCTGGCTTGCTCACAACAAAGCAGGTCTCACCAAGGCTGAAATTAATGTCGTGTTGGCCGCCAGAAAATCTATTATTAAATTTGATAACAAGCTATGGGTCCGTAAAGATACACCCGACAGTTTTGATGTCATGATGGGAAGTTCTGATTCAGCACAAATCGCTGATTTGGTCGGTATATATATCCCTTATGAGATGGCTGACCAATTCCCAAACATCAATGGAGGTCTATATCGTGAAGATTGTCTACTCTACCTTCAAACGCTTCTAACCAAAAATTACAGTACTGCATTTATAAACGTGTATTATTTATACTAATGTAGAGTTACTTGTTTTTATTTAACTATTGAAGAAAAATATATTTTTTTAAAGTAAAAGGTAACCACCTCTTATTCGGAAAAATCAGTAATCCGGAACGGCCTTGGAACCGAAAGTTCCGGAAAATCAATGTTGCACCTTTATTCATGCATGTATGTGTGTGTGCGTGCCTGTTTATGTTGTGTAAGTGTGTGTCATATGATATATGAAAACGCTTAGAGGCTGACTAGTCTGAGAGACATTCATTTGTGAGTTAAACAATACTAGAGGTAAGTTAGTATAACAGATAATGACATAGAATGACGCGTTGAGAAAGTTATTGAACAAACGAAAGGAAAACGATGAAAGTGACTCAGATAGAAGTAGATAACTGCAGTTATATTAGGTATATGCTCATTTATATTGAATGAAAATGTCCAATCCATATAGAGAGATAAAGTAGGAGAGACAAACATGTTTTCAGCTACTTTGGTAATTGAAAGAGCGAAAAATAATGCGAACAAGCGAGAGATGTAGAACATTATAAGAAATATAATAAATATCAAAAAATTGAAAATAGAATTTATCGGAGCTATTCAATGAAATAAATATGCTAAGGTAAATTGGAATTGATATCTTAAACGATAAATGTCTTCCTGAGGAAAAATTCGTAACAAGAGAGAAAATAAGATAATGATGAATGATATCAAAGAAAAGTACAAGTGTGAAGAAGCACAACAGAATCTGATAAAGTGTATAAGAGATACACACACATACACAAACATATGTGTGTGTGTGTGTGTGTGTGTGTGTGTGTGTGTGTGTGTGCGTGCGTGCGTGTGCGTGTGTGTGTGTGTGTGTGTGTGTGTGTGTGTGTGTGTGTGTGTAAAATGTTATTCTATATTCATTTCAGAATATATTTATAGATTTTTATAAAAATTGTTTGCAACAGGCATATGTGAATGCTTTGTGTCTGTGTTCAATATTTTAAAGAAAATGTCGATGAGCTGGACTAGAATTTATCCTATGTCGAGCTTTCATCATGTACCGCCTATCATTCTTAACTCCCCGTGGAAACACTGCTTTACATTAGGACGACTTTAACGCGCCAATGAACTATTCATCCCACTAGGTGCAGTGAATATGCTCCATATAGGAAACCCCTTAATAATAGTAAGGTTATCAGCTTTGTCCCCATAACGGTTGAAAGTATTCGGTTGCCAGCGGAATCTCAAAAGAAGATTGTAATTAATTTTTTCCCTCGTTGTCTGTTCATGAAGATATTGTATTTAAGTGATGGTGCTTATTTCTGTCGATTTCATACAATGGTGTTGCAAAAATATACAGATATATTGTATCTATCTATCTATCTATCTATCTATCTATCTATCTAACTTTATAAATGTAAGGGTAAAAATTATTAAATAATTATTTACCAGTGACTAGCATGCTTAATAAGAGTCAGAAGACATAAATATTTTCAAATGTAAGAATGTATGAAACACACGTAAAGAAAACCACTATGTGGATTTCTTACATGCGAAAAATGGCAGTCAAAGACTAAAACCACGTAAAGATTATTCTTACATTAAAGTACGTTGATGTGTACGCGAGCAAGACATTTGAGTGAATAAAAATAGTAAACCCCATACTTTCGTGGTTTTAAGCTTTGACTGCCATTTTAGGCATGCAAGATATCCACATGGTGGTTTTCTCTTCGTGCATGTTTCATACACTATTATATTTAAATATATATATATATAGATATGTACGCTAACGCACCGGTAAAATATAATTATACATATCCACTTGGAATTATCGTTTTAACAATAAGAAACTACATCTGTCGTCACATTTTAGTTACATTTTTTAAATTTCATATTGCAAAAATCATACAGTTAAGCAACAATATTTTGTATGCTTGTTTGCTGATAATCTATTTCACTGTATTTGATAGTTTGAGCAGAATATCAGAAACCGGGTCTCTTGTGAATGTTCAAGGAAAAACTCATGCTATGGTTGTTTCCGTTTATCCTTAACGAAAGAGTTTCAGTGGTGATTAAAGACTATATCAGTATCTTAAGTACAGCTAGTATTAGGCATGTCTTCCTGGAGAAAACCGACAGGCCTCAATAATGTCTTATACAAGTCCAGTTCTAATTATAGGTAACATTCACAGTATTCAGCAACACCTTGAAAATGTTAGCAGGTATTTTTGGTGCGTATTTTTGCTGAGCAAGAACTTAAGTAAAAGTTATGCCCAAACATCTTCTAAATGCATAGTTAAAAGTGTTTTGTTTTCATCAAGCTGTTACATATAAACTAAATTTTGGAACCTGTAGTTTCTTTGGATTATGTATCTCAAGAAAATATAATCCTTTTCAACACCATGCGATATATTGTCGAGAGAATTTAATGTAGATCTAACTTTGGTGTAGCTCATGCTTTGTATCACGCATTCGATTTATCATTACAAATGCTTGTAGCTAATTCGATATTTCTACACTTAAGTCCTATCAAAATGAGTTATAGGGAATTTTTTCTTTTTGTCTGCGAGGACACCACCACCATTGTTTTCGACGTAAGATTTATTTTATATTTTATCTTTATTTTACTGCTTTTGAAGCGAATCGGTCTGGCGGCAAGAGTGATAAGCGATTGTCAGTAATTTGGAGGCTAAGTCGATCAAATTGACTCCAGTGCTCAACTAGTACTTATTTTACCGGCCTCGAAAGGATGAAAGGCAATGTCAACCCCGGCGAAATTTGATCCCAGAACGTACAGCTAACGATTCTGTCAGCTCCTCACCTTCTTATTAACTATAATATTAGTTTCTTGCTCATCAGTCTTTACGTTTTGTGTTCAAATTCTGCGAAGGTTGAATTTATCTTTTATTCTTTCGGCGTCGATAAAATAAGTACTAGTTGACCACTGGAGTTGATGCAATCGATTTAACTCCTTTCCCGAAAGTGCTGGCCTTGTGCCAAATTTGAAACTAATATGACTTTCTTACAAAGACAAAATGTTAGGATTTTATTTATTTATTTGGTGTAACAGCGATGGAATAGTCGATCATATTGACCCCAGGGTAATTATTTTATTCACCACCGAGAGATGAAACACAAGGTATAATGCTACGTGATTTGAACTCAGAACGAAAAGGTTATTAACTAAATACCGCAAGGCTTTTGTCTGATGCTCAATCTATTCTGCCAATTCGGTTGAACAAAGAAAAGAAGATGATGATGATGAGCATGAAATTAAATTTCTGCTCACATATTTTGCATTAACATAGGCATTCGAATAAATTCTGTGATTAAACATTTCATCTTCCTTCTTCATACATCAAACTTGTTTTATAGTTTAATTCAATAGGACTGTAGTAGTGATCGTATACATAATAAATATAACAGCAGTGTCGTTCTAGTTAACAGGAAATGATAGATGTAACATTTTGCTGCTGTTTTCTACATTAGTTAAGTTTAGTAGCACCACTTAGGAAGTCAAGCATTGATTTATTGATACAATATATCTCAACCATTGACACCGCAATAAAGAAAACTGGCAACACTCATATTCATTCACTATTGTTTGTTATTTTCAATCACCTTTAGCTATTTATAGAAAATAACGTTCAATTCATATTTGAATGAAAGTTAAAATTAATTTCACCTGGCTGACATTTGAATTACAGGAACAATACAGAGAAAAAGAAGAGAGAGAGAGAGAGAGAGAGAGAGAGAGAGAGAGAGAGAGAGAGAGAGAGAGAGAGAGAGAGAGAGAGAGAGAGAGAGAGAGAGAGGGGGGAGTAAGAGAGAAAGAGTGAGTAAGAATGTAAGAGAGAGAATAATTAACTCAGAATTGAACTGGCATTTTATTTAGCGATCTTGAAATGCTTAATGGTAAAGTTGATTTCAATGGGATTGGAATGGTGTAAAGAGCCGGATCATTCTGCAAATTATTCTCCAGGATACTTTAATTCTTTACCTATCGATAATGCTATTACAATATGTTTACTGTGTTCCCTGATCCGCCAAACAAAACCTCCTCTTGACTGTTTTATAACCAACCTTTCCCTTCCTATCTTAATCTCTCCCGCTCTGTTCGTAGTTTCTTTCCCTCATCAACTTTACTCGTTCCTACAGAAAGTAACAGAAGATGTCTATCTGACCGCTCTTCCCACACGCATGCATTCAACTAACTCGTTGTAATTTCCTGTTATCCTCCACGTTGTCCACTCTCATAGATCAAGAACAAACAAATAAATAAATAAATAAAGCATTTTAGCTCGTCGAGGAGGACTTTATTCAGAACGTTAGAAACTCATTTCCTCCAACGGTATGCGAACTTGAGAAACTTTACATATTATCAACAAATCCGAATTCTTTCCATAAAGGTAAGCAAATATCTGTTGATATTTCTTCTGCATGGAGTAAAAAGAGGACCGACTTTGCATCATTTCGATCCGCTTATGGTTTATTTTCGAATATTCAAATATTAGGCTTGCCTTAAAACTCATTAAAAACTTTCCATAAATGTGTTGTACATTAGCAATAAATTAATTGAATTATAGTCCAGTAACACATTATTTATGCAATTTAATCCATCAGATTTACTGAAGTTTCTACATTTAGTGAATACAGTTTTTTATATACTGAGTACATATCGTTCTGTGGGCAAAACAAGTGGGTATTTGTTTTTCTAATATGTAGCCTAATAGATTCGAAACCAGTTGGAGAAAGCCAATCTTTTCCTGTCTAGCAAAGTCAAGAATATATATTTGTCTACATTTACTCTAAATCTCGCAGCATTGGTTAAATTCATCGTATATATGTACAGATCCACACATACGTGTGTATATATATATATATATATATATATATATATATATATATAGATATACATACATATATACGTGTGTGTATATACACACACACATACACACACACACACACACACACACACACACACACACACACACACACACACACACACACACATATATATATATATATATATGAGCATCCGTATGTGAAAATCTATATGCCTGCAAGAAAAGGCCGAGTAGTTTAGTCAGGAGCAAAACGATCGCCAAGTTCAACGGAATTAATTTGTAAGTTTCATGCATTACAATTTTCAGTTGTTTAGCGTGAGAGTAACGGCGATTGAAAAGACTAAAAATGAAAGCCACCCAGCCAATATTTTATAATATCTTATTGTCAAGTATGGTGTATTCAGCCCTGTATTATTCAATAAACATTCTGAGAGAGTTTGAGTAGCAATTTTAATGCGTCTCATATAAACCATCAACAGTTTCGATGAACATTCATCGCAACTAATTACAACCCAGTAAATGCATAAGCTGTAATTTTATCACCTGGGAAATTACATCACACGGTAATTACATTGCGAGTCATCAGTAAACATATCCATCATGCTTCTGTATCTTCAAACATTATTTTAAAGTTTTTATACAAGTCAAATATCAATAACAACGTAAAAAGATTACAAAAACACAAATTTCCATCTTCCGTATTAGGAAGATTTTAATCCTTGGAAAAGAGCGATAAAAGAAGAAAAAACAAAGAAATAATTGAACAGCATAGCAACCCTGCAGAAATTCCACATTACGGAAAAGAATGTATAGCTCAAGGAGGATTCATCTTATCATCAATGAATATCAAAATCGTGAAATATGGAATTTTTAAGTGGTATTGATTATAATTTGTCGCTTTAGAATGTTTCTTCATTCTTCCTAATTTAAAATATCGTTTCTAATAGCAGTACTTTACGGAAGTATATTCAAAAGTAACTTTAATGTGCCTATTTATGTATGTATTGAGTAAATGAATGAAAGGCGATATGTTTTCTCTGAGAGTAAACACTTTAATACTTGGTCTGCAAATAGAAAATATCATCGCAATACATTTAGCAACAATGTATTTGGCAAAGTGATATATTATCGGCAATATATTGACTCACGATGTGACTTCGTTACGATCAAGTTACCTGGCATTTACTAGATATCTCATCTGAGTATTGTTGTTTTTCTCCAAATCAGTGATGGTTGTAGCAGTGTGTATGAACAAAATAAATAGCTATATTGCTTTCAAATTTGGGCTTGAGGCCAGAAATTTCGGGATGTGGTGAGGGGAATGGGAGACGGACAATGGCGAGGCGGGTGCGGGGAGAGAGCAGATGCACAGTCCACGAAACGTGCTCTGGCAAGGGCTGTGGGGATAGTAAAAATGAGTAAAAGAGAGAGACAAAGACAAACAGAAAAAAACTATAGAAATATTTTTAAAAAAGCATTTTATTTAACTTTATGATGAAAGTAAACAAACAAACTTTGTTCTTTTTTAGAAGCGTTGAGATGTTTTGTAAGAACAGAAATAAATTTATTTCTCAAACGCGTGATATTGCTATAAATAGCGTGATCAGGATAAATTATCCATTTATTGCAGAAAAATACGCTACTGCCAGCCATGAGACTCGAACTCACATCTCTGTGGTTACGCGTCAAGTGTTTTACCATTAAACTAAACTGCCCAGCAACGAATTCTTCTGCAATTTTAGAACTTATAAATTTAGCTTCATAAGACGCTAACGTTAAATTCAACTTTATGATGAAAGTAAACAAACAAAGTTTGTTCTTTTTTAGAAGCGTTGAGATTAACGTTAGACACTTATGAAGCTAAATTTATAAGTTCTAAAATTGCAGACGAATTCGTTGCTGAGCAGTTTAGTTTAATCGTAAAACACTTAACGCGTAATCACAGAGATGTGAGTTCGAGTCTCATGGCTGGCCAGTAGCGTATTTTTCTGCAATAAATGGATATTTTATTTAATTTTTCCCACAGTATATTTGCTTTTCATGCTAAGTTGAAAAAGTCGCAAAGACTGAAACCGGTACTTCTAAAACTACATCTTTCAGTTTATATAATGAGAGCAAAATATTTTAAAAATTAATATAGCGTTTGTAATGCGCTGAGCGCCACATAGAGGTCAGTTGATAGGGTCTAAAATAGCCAGAAATAGTATGATTATTTCCTTCAATATCGCATACTATAGAAGAAAATTTATCGGGATTATATAGAAAGGGTGGTTAATAAGGAATGGTAAAGAAGAACGAGGCTAGAAGGACTCAGGCAATTAAGCAGGGACGGATCTAACTGCGCTCTGCATATTTTAAGGGTTTTGTGACCGACGATATTTTCTTGCTATGAGAAGTGCATGTTTTTCTTTTTTATGTTGCTGAAAGAAACAAGTTTGGCATTTTTCTATTTGAAGATGTTTTTCATATTTGTTTTCATGGAGTTAGCGCTGGTTTGCGGTAGGAGGTTAGTTTGCACGTGGATGAGGCATGGCTGATAAGTTTAGGGAGAAATTAAAGATATTATGATCTGCGTATGATTGAGCATTTTCGGACATGGCAGTAAGTAGATCGTTTATGTGTAAAAAGAAGAGACTAACAGACAAACCAAACCTAACTGCACACAAGATTTGATAAAATGTCAGATGAAAAGAGCTCCACCAGCAAATGCCAAGATGTGAGTCATATATGTAATGAGAGACGGATGAGATCCACAAACGCGTAAATTCGACAGGAGATTCGCATTCCAGAAATGGTCGAGAGTTTAGTTTATGTTGACAGCAACAACATTTGATTCACAAAATTTTTATAAGGCAAAACTCTACTGTTAGCCCACATGCGATAAAATTCTGATTCCAGTTGTATTTGACAGTAGAAAACATTTTTAAGCAATGAAAATCATGTATAGGACGCTCAAGCGTTTCTTCATTTCTTATTTAAGGATTTGTTAATGTTTAGAGTGAAAAAAAAGAGATTCGGGAATTTTGTAAAGAAAACAAAAGAAAGGAAATCTTACCCAGTGATCTTCCCATTTTTGCATTATAATTGCAGGGCCTAAGGATCTTGCAGGGTTCATACTGGCACCAGTGTAATTTAGCTGAAAGTAATAAAAGAATGTAGAATGATATCAACTCTGCAAACGACCAGAAACATGAATTAAATATTATGTAATGACAAAATATAAATTAGATGAAAATGCAGAGAGATCGAAGAAAATAGAACGTTACACAATCACACGGTATATTAGATAAAGCAGCCAAGTTCTTCAAATTGTACAGCAGAGAAAAAGCAGCATCTACCACTGCTTTTTGTTCACTATAAAGACAACTTTTAACTAGATTGAAAATCAGCTCCGCTAATCTGATTTCTGACAAGGGCACTACAAAATGCCTTACATGTAACCTCAAATTTATTTTTGAGCACGGAATCAAGTAATGTATCTTATGATTCTTCCAATCTCTCCAATTTCCCCTCATCTCTTCCATTTTCTCTCTCTCTCTCTTTCTCTCTCTCTTTCTCTCCCTCTCCCTCTCTCTTCTCTTTATATATATATATATATATATATATATATATATATATATATATATATATATATCGATACCATGAAGTCAAAACGTTTTCTGTTAGGGATGAAGCATTTCCTGTCGCATTTGAATATTCACTACGATTAAAACTAATTCTACATGAATAATATAGTGCCTCGGACGGTCTGTGGCAGTAGTTAAGAAGTATGTGTTGCTTCAGCTAATAAATCACTGAAACATACACGTGTCTGGAATTCTCAGTCTCTTATTCGCTAATTCGATGAGCAGGTAATTTAAGGGGTGCCCAAAATAACAAGAAACGTTCTGTGTGGGACAAGCCGGTTGTATCCACTTGATGGGACCGCTTGAAGCCACTTGATGCGACCCCCAGGCAGCAGTCTGACGATCGGCATTGTCCGTTGTGGTCAGACTTCCACGTGGTGTGTCTTTGTTTCGCAATGCTTCCGCCCTGTTCGTCAATTTTTGCGACGGCTGAAAAGAAGGGACAATGTGCGTCCGTGAAATTCTGGTTTCTGCTGGGGAAAAGGCGGCAGAAACAGTTGTCCTTCTTCAAACAACTTACAAGGCCGCTGCCATGAGCAACACATAAGTTTACGAGTGGTTTTCACGCTTTAGGAATGGTCACTTGTCGCTTGAGGATCAACGTTGTTCTATGAAAACATCATGGAAATTCATGAACCGAACGATTGAAGAACTTTTTGATACGACTGATGTGTTCTGGAGCTCCTGTCAACGAATTTTGAGCGAGGAATTGCGAATGAAAAGAGTTTGTGCCTCGCTTGCTCACAGAAAATCAAAAGCAGTCAGGTCTGACTGCGGGTCGTGAACTGAAATATCAGTTGGAAGTTTATCCAGAACTTTTTGTCAAAGGTCATCACTGGTAACGAACCTGGTGCTGCAGAATTTGCAGTAGTGGAAGAGGTGAAGAAAAAAACCACGGAGGTGTTAAAAGGCATTACTTCGCAAGTGTCCCAGCACTTCTTCGAACAGTGGAAAAAGTGTCTGAAGGTGATAAATGCGCAAATATGTAAAACTAAGTGAATAAAATAATATTGCAAAATTCCGGTTCTTTTGGGTACCCCCTCGTAAATGATCGAACGTGTTTAATGTCAAAACTAACTATTTTCAATAATGTATATACTATCAATAATATTAATACGCAAACTTTTTGTTTTTGTACGTACCTGTTGTGTGCATCACATTTAGTTCAAAGCAGTGGCAAAGCGAGAAAGAGGAGGACAGAGAGAGAGAGAGAGAGAGAGAGAGAGAGAGAGAGAGAGAGAGGGAGAGAGAGAGAGAGTGAGAGAGAGAGAGTGAGAGAGAAAGTGAGAGAGTGAGAGAGAAAGAGAGAGAGTGAAAGAGACAGTGAGTGGCGACGGTGTTCGTTTTGTGCTTTTAAATGGTTATCACATCGCAAAAGAATTACATACGTAGATACATATATACATTGTTAAATCAAAAGCAGGAGAGAAGAGGGACACAAAGGAAGTGAAGGAGAAAGAGAGAAAGTGAAGATACATAAATCCAATAAAAGGTTCATACATAGATACATACACACATTTTACTACCACACGAGTATAAAATAACTCACAAATGACTGAGTACTCCATAGATATGCATAACATTAACGTAGTTCTCAAGAAGATTCAGCTTCACACAGAATATGACAAGGCTGGCACCTATGAATTACAGCTACAACTCGAGACATATATATATATATATATATATATATATATATATATATATATATATATATATATATATATATATATATATATATATATATATATATATATATATATATATATATATATATATATATATATATATATATATATGAATGTATTTGTGCGTGTGTATAGTTTAAGTTACTTAAAACATGTTTGCAATAATAAGTATAGTGTGGTGGAAATAAAGGCAATTACCAAACTTTCATTCATAAATCCATTTATTATTTCGTTCTTTTACATTTCAATTTGTACATTAAGGTTCTTTGAATATGTACGATGTATTTTAAGGGTAAATAATAATCCCGTTTACGTTTGTGTAACCGATATTTTGGTTGGATTATATGTTACATTACTTTTCTATATTGTGTAACTGTCACAATATACTTTTCTAGGCCTGAAGTTTTTGTGGGGAGGGAGCCAGTTGATTAGATCGGCTCCAGTACACAACTGGTACTTAATTTATCGATCCCGAAAGGACGAAAGGCAAAGTCGACCTTGGCATAATTTGAACTCAGAACGTAAAGACAGACGGTCATAATATACAAACATCTCTTAATGCAACTAGTTTTTGTTATTATTGTGTTAAAGGGCATTGCCTCAGATGAATATCTGACGTAGTAAAAGTAGTACATTTGTTTCATAATGTTCATTGAGAGCGTTGCATGAAACGGTTTGATATTGTGAACACAATACTTTATCTGTATAGTTTATGACTATGTCATGATATCGCAAATACTCTATATTCCCAACACGGCAGTTTTGACCTTATTCATTGGCAGGATATTAAATACATTTACATTGATTTCTTACTTCGTCTCAGAATAAAAGATTCATAGGGAAGACACGTAATATTGATTTTACTGATTCGTTAAATCTCAGCAATTATTTTGACTTCAGTGAAATCTAAACCTAGAGAATAGAAGATGAGAATAAGTACTAAATACTGTTTAGTCTTTAACATCGTCGCCAGTGCAATTATACCGTTTTTGATTGGTTTGTTAGATGTTAACAATTCTAATAAATGAACGATAATTGTAAGGCGGAAGCGTGCCCTGTGGTGCAATCAATTAGCGCTCTCTACTTTCAGGCAACACATTTTTAAAGGCGGTGAACTGGCAGAATCATTAGGGCATTGGAAAAAAATATTTGCGGTTATCTCTTTCGGCTTGCTACATTCTGAGTTTTAGACCCGCTGACATCAACTTTATTTTACATCTTTTCGGGATCGATAAAATAAAGCACTTGCTTAAGAACTAGGAACCATTCCCTTCAAAACTATGGGCTCATGCCTAAATTAGGAACATCTATTAGCAAGGTGATAAGTTCACAGAGCCTTTAGAGCATTGGATAGTGTAACTTTCGGAATTTGTCTGTTTCCCTACATTCATAATTAAAATCCTACTGAAGTGAACCTATATTTTCATATCTTGTTGCTTGACAAATAATGTTCCATTTAAACAATGCGGTCATTTTTTCCTTCTTGCCATCAACTTCTCTGTCTTTTTGAATCGACTACGTAAAAGAAGCCAGAATGAAATTTCATACTGCTCTTTCTAATTCTTGCACAATGAATAAACGTTATTAGTCATATGCTATTGGCGTGGAGATGCGTGGCTTAGTGGGTAGGGTGCTGTGCTTATGATATCATTCCTTTTTTGAGATACAATATATTCAGAATCATACCAACCAATATGCTTCTTCTGTAAAGAGTTGGTGGAGACTTGGTTGCTATTTCTAGTAAATCGAGCAACCACATATGATCAACCTGCTGTATATTCTTTTACTAGTAATGTTTATTTAAAGTTGTCGAATGATATTTTTACTGGTTCTAATGAGCTGAAATCGATCATGATTCAAAGTACGGGCAACGATTCTCGTAAATATTTGCATAAAATATTACATGAAGAAATATCGTTCAGTATTATCTGAACAATATTGAAGAGTGTAAACATTTTTTAAATTTTACCCACAGAAGTGTAATTATAAATGAAATCAAAAAGAATAAAATAGACAAAAAATATTACAGGAATATTTTTTGTTTCTGTAGATTTTATTGCAGTCCCTTCCTTTCAACAAAATACCGATGTCAAGGATTTAAAAAAAAAGATAAAACATTTAAATACGGGGACAGAAATTGAAAGAATGTATGATAGAGAGAGAGAGAGAGAGAGAGAGAGAGAGAGAGAGAGAGAGAGAGAGAGAGAGAGAGAGAGAGAGAGAGAGAGAGAGAGAGAGAGAGAGAGAGAGGTGGAAAAGAGGGAGGGAGGGATGGAGAAAGAGAGAGAGATGGGGGATGACGTAGTGAGAGAAAAAGCTGTTATGGAATGGAGTGAATAAATTATAAAATCAATATATGAAAGAATAGTAGTGCAATGTTATATAGCTTTATACGTCATGAGAAACCAGGAGTGTTGAAGGTGTGAAATAACTATTATGTCAAATGATCATAAAAATCTTTTGAAGTGACAAACTAAATCCTGTTTTGAAATTCAATGGAAAACTTGGGTAAACAAAGGACGAATAAAAAGAATCATATTTTTATTTTGCAGACATCAAACAGACAACGCCGTTCTGATGCACAACACACACACAGAGGTACACAAGCACACACATACATACATACATACATACATACATACATAACATACATACATACATACATACATACACACATACATACATACATACACACATAAGCATTCACATGCAAAGCATTGCATAACCGTGTCCACATAATCATTAACAATAAATGAATCTCAAAATCTTGGAAAACTTGAGGTGACGATGATGTAGATGTTGTTATGACTGCTGCTTCTGTTTTTACTCTTGCTGTTTTCCCGAGTAATCCCTAAATGGGCAGGTATATAATCCAAGGTGTTCAATCATTCAATCAATCATGATTACAAAATGGGTTTCTCAGACTATATTGTACTATGTGCTATTTCTAAGACGGTAAGATCTAATTTGATGGAAGCTTATACCGAGTCGGAAAAAGCTTATATGCTTCCTGACTGGCTTGGTAAATTGACGTAATCTATTATGTCGTTAGCCAGATGATATGCGTTTTTCTTAAGTATCTAGATGCAGGAGAGTTTGAACTCAGAATTATAAATTAACGAAACAAATACTCGTTGATTGTAAAGTTACATTGGTATCTTCCTATGATAATTTTACGGACTAAATATTTGCGGAGGAATATTCCTTAATAATATAAATATTTTACTATAACTTGCACTAATAGTCACAGTACCAGGCGTTGCTCGAAAGTTTAAAGAATGTTAAAGGAAATATATTTATTCTGATAAAAAATATATTTTCAGAAAAATTCGATCTGATCACGTGAGTATAAACAAAGTAATTAAAACAAAGCATGAAATCAATCACAGTTTAATTTTTAGAACTTCTAAATATACAATGTTTTCATTGTACAAATAAAGAAGTAAAGAAAAAGTTTTGAGACTTCCAAATCGCGAGCATCCTACATATAATTGCCCATAAGAGAAGGTTAAGCCTAACAACCTCAAGAGATTGTCCTTGGGATATCTTATTGACATAGCAAAACTTAGTTTCACTGGGAACTGGAGCTGTTTAAATTCAAAGGGATGGGGTCAGATAGGATTAACGAAATTCTCCATATAAATGATAGCAAAGTGTGTATTAAATGAAATTAAAATCCTGGTTCAGTGACAGATCGGTCAAATTAGTAATGTTTTAACGTTTTTGTTAACAACATATTCTTTCCTTTAATATTGAAAAAGAGAGAAAGTACCACCCTCACTTTTGCAAGAGCAATTAAATTAGCTTGGCTCGTGTAAGGTGCATGACATTGCTTCTAACCCTTTCCAATGTCTAATATGTACATGTATGACTTTAGAACCTTATGGTGGGTGAATAATAGGAGGGTTAAGGGTGATAGATAGGAGAAGGGAGGAGGTTAAAAGTTCAGGGGAGAGGTTTCTTAACCCTCTTCCATTTACCCGAGGATATAATTGAGAAGCTTATAGGGAACTGTATAGAAGGAGGCTGCAGCTCTACTTCTGGGAGGGAAGGCGTGTCCCCACCTTTGCAGGCTGGTATGTCATGTTAGCTATCAGTATAAAATATTTTTAAATCGCTATCCACGTATAAGTACTCACATCTTATTAAAAATAGAAATATCCACTGTTAATAAGTAGAGTTTCTCCAAGAATATTAAAAATAGGTAATGTAAGTTATTAGCATATAATATCTTTTGATCCATATCCAAGAATAAATACTCACATCGATTTAAATGTGAAATATCAAGTGTTAATAAGGCGAGTTGTTCCAAAAATATCCAAAATATGTATTGGAAGTTTATCAAGATATAACATTTTCTAATCACTATCCAATTAGAAATAGCTACATCCGATTTAAATATGAAATATCAAGCGTACTCTCACTAATTTTGTTAGGTCCATTCCACGAACAATTATTTGAATAGCTCATGTCGATATCTCTAACTTATGTCACGGGAATATTGAACTTTAAAATTTATAAGGTATATCGTATAAATTGAAAGATATCCTACAGTAAATATTGCCTAAAAGACCGAATGAATGAATGACATATATCAAAGATTTTACCGGGCGTGTCTCTATATGAGGACCTTTCGTTATTTAGAAACCTTACTGTTTCTTTTTCTTCTGAAAATTACATAAGTTGTGTGTAACATCGAATTTTAAGATCTACAGTATAGTAATTCCAGGGGTTACATGGACTTAGCTGAAAACAAATTTATGGTTTAGGGTTACAGTTAGGGTTAGTATTTAGCGAGTACGGTGTTATTGTAAATACTTACCAAATTTTTATCTCGTCACAATTATGTTTATCAGCAACCAACCTTTGTGTGAAAGTGTTAGTGTAAATGTGCGAGCGATCGGGCCGTGCACAGTAATTTTGTTGCATAAGAGTACTTCTTACATACCTTGCTGTCAATTTATTATTCGATTAATCCCAACAAAAAACAAGTTTAGTCAGTGGTTTAGCACTTATGTTTGTCTTCTTTATTCTAAAATAATAAAAACTTCAACATACTTCCAAAATGGAACTTCATCCGCGTGTATCTGCGTGCGTATATGTGCATGTGTCTGTGTTTGAGTGCGTGTAGAGGGGAGGGTAAGAGTGCAAGAAAAACTTTTACGGAAATGTACTCATAAAAATTCTATTAGAATAAGTTATCTTTATATGCTATGCTTGCAATTCTCCATATAAATGATAGCAAAGTGTGTATCAAATAAATTTAAAATCCTGGTTCAGTGACAGATCGATGAAGTTAGTTTTCTTTTAACGTTTTTGGTAACAACATATTTTTTCTCTAATTAAATATTGAAAAAGAGAGAAAATACCACCCTCTCTTTTGCAAGAGAAATTAATTTTGGCGGTAAGGACTAAACCACTTGCTTCATTTTCACAATTAAAAAGCATTAATCTTTAATTTATAAAAAAAAAAAAAAAAGGTGGGGTCGTAGACGTATGACGGAGAATTATTCAACATCGTGCTTGCTTCTATCAGAATCGTTTACATTAAAAACGAAAAGACAAAACCGACGTATACGACAAGTATGTAAAACATATTTCTGTTTACTTTCTCTGTTCATTCGCATAAGCTGTAGAGATTGTTACTCGTGCGAACACAAACACAGAATTTTTCCAGACATTTAGCTGTTATTTTTCGTAGTTCATTTTCAGTTTTAGACAACGGGATGGGGTGTAAAGATCAATTTTAGAATTCTTCAAAGAAAATTTAAAATTAAAAAATGTTTTTCATATTCTTAATCTCCGTATCTTTCCACTTAGATTGAAATTCACATTTGAAAGAAATAAAAATTAAATTTGGTAGGAGGGGGAATTTAAAAGATTGAAAACAGTTTCTTTTTTTTTTCATATACAGAATCGCCGTCATCGAAAACAGGAATCCGCTGAAAAAAAAGCCGAAAGGGTCATATAGGGAGTGGTTGGCTACAATCCCCAGAACCTTCCTCGAGTAATGAAAAATCTTCATGCCAAATTTGGTACTAAATGATCCAGCGGTTTGGTCGTGCATAGAGGACACGGACACACACACACACACATACACACACGGGTGCAAGATATACTCAACGCCGCCGACTCAACACCAGGACAACTCAACACCAAAACAACACAACACCAGGAAAATTGATTAATGAATAATTTATTCGTTTTATAACATTATCAGGTATTTGTAAAAAAATCAATTTAATACATGACATACATTTTAAAATTCGAATAAAGGTAATTGAGAATACAAGGCTAAAATTTAAATGACAAATTTACTGAAAGTTGTATGCAATACCTTTCAGATATTCTGTGGGAGATCGTTCTGAAATAGATGAAACAATGTGCAGAATTCTATCATCTACATTCATATACTTCTTCAGTTTAGGGGAGGGGGAATGACCTCCAATCAATTGCTCAAACAAACGCATCTCGGTTTCTTTGCACCTTATGTAGCCCATTTATAAATCTCCATATTGTACGGGCTCCATTGCCAGCTCTGTTTGGAGTCTTGTATTTGCTGCTTCCCCCAGTCTTCCCCGAGCAACGTCCTCTCGTAAACATTCCACATTTCATGGAGGAAGAGTGAAGGTCTTTTACTATTTCCACGTCGATTTGGTCTTCCAATACAGGTATCTTCGAACAAATTCAGCAGTGAAGTCAAGTGCCCATCACTCAGAAAAATACAGGAGTACGTCCTCATAGATGAAACGTACTAAATAGGGGATACATATAGAGGTAGACTACGTTTCTTGTTCTACAGTTAATGCCAGGGTTAATCTTACATATCATGCAGTTCTCATCGGTGCATGTACTATTCTCGAAGGAGTACATCCTACATAACTGTGATCTGATGGAGCTCCCTGGCTTCACACCGATCTTAAGGTTGATTTTGGTCTTCGGAGCTTTCTTAAATCTACAAGCTAGTTCCCCATGGGCTCTGGCCTCTACAAATATCACTCCTTGATAAAAAGGGCCTATCACTCAGACAAATAGAGAAGCACGTCCTCACATATATATATATATATATATATATATATATATATATATATATATATATATATATATATATATATATATATATATATATATATAGGTAGGTAGGTAAATGGATATGCAGGTAACAGATAGGTAAGTAAAGAGACAGGTACATAGGTAATACGGACAGACACTCCACGGGGACACACTCCACACATCAACTCTAACCCTAACCCTAAAACCCTAAAGCTAAAGCCAGTACAAACGCACGAATGATGTCATAAATAACAGTGAAAAACGAAATATACACCGCCTATAGTTGTTGTTGACAAACAACGGCAGTAATTTTATTCAGCTGAATACACGTCATTGATTGGTTGAAATTACCGAAATGCGACAACTTTAACACGAAATAACTTTGAAAATACAAACTTTTCTCAACATTACTAAGAGTAAAGATGTTTTATATGACATATTCTACCAGTGTCTGAAGTTTGAAAGTGTTTAATTACAAAAAATTGATTTCTCGATGTGCCGTTCAAAGGGAAAAGATCCCCGTGTTTTCTCCAAAATAAGCCCTTCCATGATTTTTCAGGATGTTTTTTTTTTATATAAGCCCTACTCCAAAAATAAGACCTAGTGAAAAATGCATTAGCTTGTTAACAACTCCATGTGATGCTTGTAAAATAAATCAACTACCGCAGCTTGTCTGAAGTCTGTGCTAAGCGCACATGCACAGACTTGACTCCCTTGGCCCGAGTCACTTGTCCCCCGGGCTAGATGAGTGCAAAAGAAAGAGTTATTCCGTGGCATACAACAAAGGAATTGTGGAAGAGTCAGATAAGAAGACACTTCCGGCTTTCCGTAAGGAGAAGATGCTGGATCTCCGAATGGTTCGAAAATGGCAAGCAGAGTACGATAATCTCAGCAGATGGGTGGATGAGGGAAGTGCTAAGAAGCGCAAGTGTGGATCAGGTCGACAACCGTTATTTTCAGAGCTGGAATATATCACCTCGGGATGGATTGCTGACAGAACAAAGGCTTTGGTTGTACACAGGGCTGATATTCAAGAATTTGCTCTTGCAATGGCAGCACAGTTGGATATACCCCCAGAGATAGTCAAAGCATCACCTCATTAGTTGATAACTTCCTACGGCGATATGAGCATCCTCCAGTTTGAACACTGTTCAAACTAGAGGATGCTGAATTGATTCACCGTGCAGTTGCGTTCAACTCCTTCGTTCATGGCATCGACTTTCCTAAATACAATCTCTCCAATATAATTGCTATGGATGAGACTGCAGTATTTATGGGCCAAGGATCTAAAATGACAATTGAACAGACAGGTGCTGCGACAATCTACGTTGCGTCAACGGGTTCCGAAAGTGTAAGAGTTATTTGTATTATAGTAATTCATCTTGATGGAACAAAAGTCCCACCGCTTACCATCACAAAAGGCAAAAAAGAGAAAATGGAACGAGTTTCGGGCATTTATGTCCTTGCAACGGAAAAGGCTTGGTACACACAAGCTGTTATAAGAAAATGGGTTGATTTAACTATGCCACTTGTTTTACGTGGTTCTCAAAGAGGTCTCGGATTCGGCCAGCATTCATCACGCAAAAGATATAAAAACCTTTCTTTCTGAAAGAAGAATTAACCACATAATGTTTCCCGCGGGAATGGCTTCATATCTACATTAGATCTTGTAATAAACAAGCCATTCAACGATTATTTTCGGATGGAAGTGAATGAATATATCAAATATAGAATGGAGAGAAATCAGCGTGGAAACTTTGTCAAACCCAACCTCCAAGAAGTCGTGAATTGGGTGAAGAATTCATGGAATAAAATTACCGACAGCTCCGTTGCCGATGCACTACGAGCTGGGTACTTAGACACACAAGTATTCATTTAAGGATAGTTATATTGCCAAACACGAGAGATTGGGGTCCATGATTCTACAGGAAATGGACTTGCAAGAAATTCAGTCTGAAGTTCGGGGTTTGGTGATTTATGATGATGTTCCAGAAGAGGACGAAATGTTTGTACTTGACTAAAAACAATATGTAAATGAATAAACTTTCCGTAACTAAAATCATGGGTTTCTTTTTATACCTTTTTCTTTTTACACGAGGACATGAAAATTTTTGTTTTTCTTGGATTTTTTCAGCGAAAATATAAGAGACCCCTCCCCCAAATAATCCCTAGTGCGTTTTTTGCATGAAAAATCAATATAAGACCGAGTCTTATTTTCGAGCAAACACGGTATGAAAGGAAGACGATTACTTATATTTTAAGTGTCAATCTCACTTTGTTATTCATTATATTTTAGTACATAAATAGCATTGTATATAATATGTGAGTATGACACAATTTCGTCTACCGTCTCTACTGTATAAAAGAAATTCTAGATTCACTATTCTATTGCGCACTACAAAATTAATATTACTGGTGAGAAAATATGTACCTGCATTTCCGCTGTGATCAATGTTTGCGAACCGTTGCACACATAGTAATAAGTGTAATGACGAAATTTCATAACCATTTCATTTTATTCTCTATGTAGAGTTGTCTCTATTTCACACTAAAATCTAGAATGTGAATTCGTTTTGTACATACACATATATACAGATATATGCACACATATGTGTGCATGTGTGCATCCGTGTGTCTGTGTTTGTGAGTACGTGTGTGTGAGTGTGTGCGTGTGTAGGAATGAATACTGATCAGAAGTAAGATTGACGAGATTGCTGGCGTATATTTTTTCTTCGTTTATTTTTTCTTGGCTTGTTTTTACATTATTTGATTTCATCTCCTGTCAGATTGATATTTATTGAGAGATTGGATTAAAAGCATATTAGCCCGCTGTCTTAAATGCCACTAATATACGTTGATTTATTCCTGTAAAAGTAAAATTCACATACCAAGACGAATACCAGCAGCGGGTTACCCAACAACAACCATACCAAAAAAGAAAAATAATAATAATGGCTTCTAATTTAGGTACAAACCCAATAATTTTGAGTGGAATAGATTTTGTCGATTACCTCGAGCCCAGTACTAGACTGCTACTTTGCCTTATGTACTCTGAAATGTTGAAAGGCAAAATAGGCTTCGGTAGAATTTGAAACCAGTATGTAAAGAGTACGAAGAAATGCTGGTTAACATTTAGTCCAACGCGTAAACAATTCTTCCAGCACACCGCTTAGTAGTTTCAAATTATTGTACAAGGCCAGCAAATTTGAGGGAAGGAAGTTAAATATTATCTCGATTCCAGTATTTAACTAGTGCTTTATTTTATCGACCCTGAAAGAAAGATAAAACTGACCTCGTCGGTATCTGAATTTACGTCATAAAGTCGGAAAATATGCCGCTATTAATTTTAGTCCACTGTGCCAACAATCCTGTCAGCTCGCCGCCTTTATGATAATAGATTGGAATCCAAGACCAGCGGAAGACGATTCTTAATTACATCTACCACAATGATCAGATAATTCTCATTTTATCGA
>NC_142928.1:89975201-90002701 GCF_046866305.1 Octopus bimaculoides
CAAATTTAGAAACAAGTTTAACCTCGATTCCTACAACTTGAACAATTGAAAGCATCTTTTATTTTTCTAAAGCATTTCTGCTGGAAATATTTTCTTAACTCTTAAGAGAGAGAGAGAGAGAGAGAGAGAGAGAGAAACCAAAAATCTTAGACGGATAAAAATGTCTTTAGGTAAAAAGAATGATAGGTGAAAAGAATGATAGCGTTAACAAGAATAGCGTTAAGATGCAACGATATTTCTGATGCAAGCTTCACTTGAGTTGCAACCGTCACCACCACCACCACCACCACCACCACCACCACTAATACTACTACTACTAGTACTACATGTTGTCAATGTATTTTGAGAGTTTCTATTGCACCGCTAAACACATCAAGCTGGAACTTACAGTTCCATAGGAAGAGTGTTATGAAAAGAAAAAAAATTGCAAAGAGAGAAACCAACCGGAAAATATAAGAAAACTGGTAGAAAGTTGCCATAATAGAGGCTCGAATACACACTGTACCCATAGAGTCGAGCTGGTGAAACTTTACAGAATGCTCGCACTGCAAAATCCTTAAATGATTGGTTAGTAGAGGAGCAACTATATAGAAAATCATTGAATCCTCTAGGGAAACTGCTGAGAAACCTATCAAGTGAATCGAGATTAACAGGGCCGAGCAATGGATCGTTAACGTTGCAACCAAGCTGGTACCTGATCAACATAAGCTGCGTAACGCGGACGAAAATGTCTTATGCTGAAAGACATGAACCACCCGGATTAAGAGTTAAATGTCAGTTAAAACGCCTTGTTAGTACCTTCAACTCGTTATTTACTCAGTTCAAATCCAACCATGGCTATCATTGCTCTAGTGTCCATAAAATAAAGTATCAGTCAAGTGTTAGGAGCGAGAGCATCGTCTAACGCCACGCAACTCAAAATTATAATAATGCCCAAATCAGTAAATCATTAATCATCATCATCATCATCATCATTGTCGTCGTCGACGTCGTCGTCGTTGTTGTTATTATTCCTTCGTAACACAGCGTAGGTAAAAATGCACCGAAGTCTTTAGTCATCTGTCAAGTCACAACAAGTACCTCAGACAGATAATACTTTCCTTAAGATGTGCACTGTCAAATACTTGGCAAGATTTCTTTCACTCCTTATACAATGCTCTATGCTACTTAGTCCTCTGCCACCATTCATTCTTTTCATACACAGTCTGTTTACGTTTGCTTTAAGGTGTAGCACCGCATACAGCGTCATCAACTTTCTCATCCTTCTATCCAGTGTTGATATTTCCTCCTTAGTCCATTTGAGGGTGGACGCATTATATCCCACCACCGCAACTCCCCATATTTCCAAAGGTGAATTATTCAAACCCCAGAGAATTCTTCTCAATACATGGCTATGATGCTACCCCACTATTTCTGCTCGTGATCAGAGGTGCACATATCATCAGCCACTAAAGTACATGCTCAACTGGTTAAGATCAAGCAACTGACTAGCAAATCTGTGGTATTGAGTAGAATATTTGCTGTGGCCCATCTTTTATACCAAGACAAATCAATATACATGATAGCACCTCCAATCAATTAAGATAAGAATCCATGAGAACCACTGTCTGTTGCCGCATCAGGGCATTTATTTTTATTATTATTATTATTATTATTATTATTATTATATGATTGACATTTCCTTTGTATTTGTACACGTTAGCTTCAAGTCTTACCCATAGAACTCAAGAGACAAAAAGTTAGAATTTCATGGCGTTATTGCTAGGGTGCCATACATTTGGTTTTGTTCATAGTATTGTTTTAAAGAATGTTTAAGGAAACATAAGAAAATTATGAGGTTTTTAAACGTTTAAGATTACATAGACAGTATTTTACGTAGGATATGGGCAGTTCCCATGAGCACTATCTTTTGAATTTCTGCCATTTTGGAGTTTCCTGGTATCTGAGCTAGGTAGCAGTCAGCCGCATTTGGTCTCATTCCTAGGGCACCTATGACAACAGGTATAGTTTTAGTCTTGGGGTTTCACATTTTGCCAATTTCTGTTTCAAGATCTCTATACTTGCTCAGTTTTTGGTAGGTCTTGACAGATACATTTATATCGATTGGGATAGTCATATCAATGAAGAGGCATGATTTTTTTTTATCTGAAGTCTTTTAACATATTGTCTGGCCTATTTGCATCTATCTTTCTGTCAGTTTGAATGGTTAAGTTCCAGAGGGTAGAGATGCGATCATTTTCAAGCGCTGGAGGTATTCCTACTAGTTTTTATCATGGGGCAGGTCCAGGTTTTTGCAAATTACTCAGTGAATATATTGTCTATCATGCCTGTTGAGATACTCTGTAGACGCACGAAGACTGCACATAGAGACAACAGGATCAATGGTTTCGTTTTGTTGTTGACATACGCGACTTGTTTAGCAGCTGCCGTTCTTTAATATGTTGGCCTGGTAGTTTCTTGTAGGTAAGCATTGATCTTGGGCTGCTATGATAAGCCCTTCTGTTTCTGATTTTGATTTCTGATTTCTGATAAGTGAATTGCAAATACAACAAATTCCAGAATCATACGTATTAGAAACAAGCACAGAAAAAGCTAAGCGTATGAAAACCCGTGCTATTATTATTATTATTATTATTATTATTATTATTATTATTATTATTATTATTATTATTATTATTATTATTATATACTATTAATCTGCATGTTTGTTGCAGTGATTCATCGAGACACACCCAGCGTCCTAAGGTGAGTGAATAATGAGAGGTATCAGAGTATGGCTGAAAGCTTGAGAAGGATAAGTGACAGGTTATGTAGCGAAATATCTTCATGTAATACAGCACATGCATTTAAATTGATAGGGGTTTTCTAAAGATGTGAGCAGTAATTGCCAGCACAGTCTTTTGGATTTCTCTGAGACATGGTTCTCCTGGGATGTTATCTAGATATTTCTGACATCCCTTTTTTATTATACCTTATGCACCTACAATAATAAGAACAGTTCCTGCTTTAAGATGCCACATCCTTTGTACTTAAATTTCTAGGTGTTTATATTTACTTAGTTTGTCAAATTCCTTTGCAGATATATATTTATTAGTGGGAACACATCTATTCGTCTACAAGTATTTTCTTCCAACTTTGTAATAATTATATCTGGTCGATTAATCTGGATCGTTCTGTCGGTGTTGACAGGAAAATCCCAGAGGATAGTGAGATTTTTACCTTCAACGACTGGTTCAAGATAATGTTG
Organism: Octopus bimaculoides; assembly: GCF_046866305.1. Lineage (NCBI taxonomy): Eukaryota > Metazoa > Mollusca > Cephalopoda > Octopoda > Octopodidae > Octopus > Octopus bimaculoides. Next base: position 89,978,449 of record NC_142928.1, read on the forward strand.
ATACCAGTAAAATGGAGTATCGATTTTTTATTGTTTATATATTTTCTAATATAAACTCTGTCTTACCCTATTGTGGCGATTTTTGTATTCGTTTGATGTCAACACAGAACGTCACTTAACAAGATTGTCCCTTGTTTCCTCAAATGTGTCACAGAATCTGCATTTAGAATTAGAACTCTTTTGAAGAACGTTAGCCTGGTAGTTTCTGGTAAGCAAGCTTTGATCTTGTGCTGTCAACATGAAAGCTTCAGTCTCTGCTTTCAGTTCTGAACTTCTCAGTCACTGATGGATAGTTCCTTGGTTTACATCAGCATTTCGACTTCGAAGAGTATACTGTCCATGCAGAGGCTTCGGGCACCGCTGTTCCTCAATTTGTTTCTGTCAGTTCCATTTCGCAGTCTGCTTCATCCATTTCGCTTGTTTGGTGGCAGTGGTCTCGGGGTTTTCTTCTAATTCAGAGTTATGGCCGAGTTCCCTTGCGAATTTGCAAGCTTCTTTGACAACAGAATGTGTCTTTTTGCTGCTGTCATATTTGCATATAAGCCGCAGCATCCAGTGATAATAATAATAATAATAATAATAATAATAATAATAATAATTATTATTATTATTATTATTATTATTGCTAGTAGAAAGACCGCCCTCCGGGAGGTTTTCTGCTAGCCATTCGATAATATTTCCACATTTGATTCCCAATTCTAGTAAATGTTATGATATCTTACGTCTAATTATTTATTTGTGTAATAGTGCTCACTTGCTTAGTAAATATTGCTTTCATTATTTTATCAGTCATAATCTCTCTTTTTTAAAGAGTTGATCTGTTATATATATTTATCACAAATAACAGGTAGAACTTACATAGGTGTACATACATAGATAGATAGGTAGACAGATAGATAGATATAGGGAGGGAAAGATACACACACTCACGCACACAAAAGTTTGGTGCTGTGAGAACACAAGGGAATGACGGCTCCTTGCTTTTTCAAATATACCCGAATTTAAAATGATCTAATATAACGATATCATTCATTCAGCATGTGTTTGAAATATGCCAAAACAATTTACTTCCACACAAATAAATGTTACTTTGCAAATAATTTATGTGTTAATTCTATTTACTGAAACTTGCTAAAGAGCATATTTTGCTTCAAAGTAGTATCTCCTTGTAGACACAATTGTCAGTAATCATACTGTTTCCATTTCTCTCAGCCAATATTATTACATTAGCCTTCTTTCGAACTCTTGATAATGCAACATACAGCTGACCATGTGAGAAGAATTGTGCCAAAGATATATTCTAATTTGTTCAAAAGTCTGTCCTTCTGCCTTGTTCCATTTCTTGAGATATATGTACTCTTCTTGGGATTAGCAGAGTTGATCCTGCATGAGGACGAGAAAAACCCTCAGCCTTAATAACATGATCATGTAAACTGACAATGATGTAGTGTGTGCCATTGCAATGTCCATTAGTAGCAACTAAATTTCTCAGAAGCATTATGCATCGTTTTTCTTCATTTTGAGAATGTGTGGTGGAAACCCTGATGGTGTAAGCTTGTTGATGAACTCGAATGTGTACAGAGTTTCATTATCAACTGTATCTGAGCTTCTGTATATTTTTAGCTCACCAGGGATTCTGGTCAACAGAAAATCATTCACAAATTGTACTACTTCATTTGTTGGATTAACGATGGTTCTATTTGCAAGCCACACAGAGTTTGTGAGGTTATTTTTAAGGTGAGCATATACAAAATCACACAGATCTGAAAGAGTACCATTTTCAAGATAAGGGTAGTTTGATTTTGAATTCACCTAGGCTTTGCTCACCAGAAATGTTACTATTTCCTACATCAAGAAGGTAATTAGCAAACTCTCTTTCATCAGAATAACCTTCTGTAAGAAGTCTTAGATTGGTTGTCAACTCCAGTACTTCCACGTGATCGCAAAGAAAAGATCTATTTAATTTTGCATCAACAATCTGTGATCCGACACTATTATTTTGAAACAGAATATCCTCCTCCCGAGATCCCCTAACAAGTGGGTCATGTGTAGCGGAAACAGAGTCATATCTACGTCTCCGTGCAAATTCAGGCGTCTGTTTCAGTCGCTTGCCCTGGTTTCATCTGATTCAGTTACCCGTCTTTCTCTCTACCGTTGCGCCTTTGCTGCTAAATTTTCTTTTCCAGTCGCATATTACATATGTTAAAAACTATCTTGTTTAGCGTGCTAGAAATAGCAGCGATCACATAGTTATTATCGTAAGGCTTATAGCGTTCCAAGTAGCCATACCAACAAAATCACTTCTTCATTTCAAACCAAAAATTATACCGGTATATCAAAGAATTTTCATTTTATCAAAAATATTCATCTAAAAAACTCCTGAAACTGATAATATTCTGGAAATTGTACCTCGTATCAAAGTTATAAAGCTATTTTGTGTAATAGCATGCATTCATTCAAAACAAAATCTCTTAAAAAATATACCGGTATATTAAAAATATTTCATTTTATCAAAAATATTCATTTAACAAACTCCGGAAACTGATAATATTCTTGAAATCGTGTCTCGTATCAAAGTTATATAGCTATTAGTGATGAAAATAGAGGCAAGCGAGAATGAGAGACTGTTGCTAATAAAAACAAAAAAATGTATGCACATACACACACACACACACACACACACACACACACACACACACACACACACACACACACACACACACACACACACACACACTCATACATACATGGTAAGTCTTGACAATTTTGAGAAAAGCCATTGTTGTAAAAAAAAAGTGCGTCTCTAGGCTATCAGAGTCTGGTAGGAACAAAGAATTTAATTATCTCTAAATGTGCAGGAAATTAGTATTGGAAGAGTAAAGTACAGAGAATTTGGAGGAGAATGAATTTGTAGTGCAAAGAGAATAAGCTGAATGTCGGAAAGGAGGGCTACCGTTGTTAAGAACAAGCAAATCACCCTTTTCATTCTGATTGTTATTCTCCTTCCAGCCCTCAAAGTTTGCTTCATTCTATTTCTGCCTTCTCATCTTTCTAGATAATTCAGAGTTCTGGTAATACTTCGTTCCTGTCACCCAAAATTCGTTTCTCTCTATTTCTCTATTTCTTCCTCTCTCTCTTCTCTTTCTGTCTCTCACTCTCTCTTTCTCACTCTCTCTTTCTCTCCCTGTTTTTGGGAAGTAATATTATCATTAGTAAAGCACACACACACACACACACACACACATTTCACACTCACACACATTCACAGAGAGAGAGAAGGGAGAGACAGAGAGAGACAGAGAGACAGAGAGAGACATAGAGACAGAGAGAGAGACAGAGAGAGAGACAGAGAGAGAGGGGGAGAGAGAGGGGGGAGAGAGACAGAGACAGAGAGACACAGAGAGAGAGAGACAGAGAGAGAGAGAGACAGAGAGAGAGAGAGACAGACAGACAGACAAAGAGAAAGAAAGACAGAGAGAGAGAGAGAGAGAGAGAAAGAGAGAGAGAGAAATGCATAACATGCTTGTCGAAACACCCTTACCCACAGAAACCTATTATTGACATACTGAAACTATGTAAATTGTCAGTATGCAGCGAAAGCGTGAAGGCAAAGTGATGCCAGCATGTGCGTTAGATTAAATTATTTATTCCATGTTTCAAAATTCATTCTTTAAATGAAAGTTATTACGTTTAAGTTCAAAGAACGTTTAAATTGAAAGAAAGAAAATATTCTGTAATATGATAATGTATACTGCTATTTGTACTCTGGGTTATATGTTCGATATCCTTTGATTGCTGAACACTTTTATTCTTTTTCTAAATAGACATAATTCGATATGATTCTCAAATAAAATCGATCCTAAAACTGTGAAATCAATGCCCCACTTAGAGCGTTTTACCAATTATTTTAGTCAAAACGTTTTAAAAATTCAGAATTTTGATCTTTTCATATCATGACATTCAACAATGTACGGTTTGGAGCTATTTGTGTTTATCATCTATGGTGGATACTCCCACGCTAGAGGTAGCAGTAATTCACTCCAGCTCGCAATATATAGAAAAATAAGTGGCAACCAAACACTGATCTTGCAACAAGCAAATTAGCTAGTCAGAAAATCTCTATAAACTGAGAAATAATGTTCATCGCGACCTCAACATAGCTGTTCCGTAGGAAACGACGTTACAACCAATTTAACCCCAAAGATCTCGAAACTGTACAGTCTAATGTCCCGTCGCTGGAAGATGATAAGAGCTCGCCCCCCTGCTTGCAATATATATATCGGGAGCAGGTTGTTTGTGCGTGCGTGTGTGTGTATTTTTATATATATATATATATATATATATATATATATATATATATATATATATATATATATATATATATATATATATATATATACATATATATATATATATACATATGTATATATATATATATATATATATATATATATATATATATATATATATATATATATATATATATATATATAGTAGTATCAACGCTAAGCAATGATGAAGAATGAACGAAATTTATGTTAGTTGAAATATGTTTGACATATTTCTACTTCTGAAGGCAGCTGCCGCGTAGACAGAATTCTCGCTTATAATAAAATGACTCTCAGACGCGTTTTTCTGGTGCTTTTGCCTTACTCAGTAGGAGATGTCGAACAGAGATAACTCTGACAGATTCTAAAGCCGTAGCGTTATCTTAACAGGCTCAATAAATATCAGTGACTGAGTTGCGCTCGCTGACCACCAGACCTGAAACAAAATACAATATCTATGCGAAGCAATGGTGAGGAATATTTGTTATTACTATAATCAAGAATTTCTTCCCGTTAACTGCTGCGACTTTTCATTTAATAGTAGAAATATGTAACAAACTTGTTTTACCTAACCCTAATGTTCATATATTTATACACGCATCTTTGCACTTACCTGTACTTACTTTAGTATCCTTTATGACGACTTTTACCATCTAAGCAGTATATGTGTACAGTAATTCGATCGTGTTTTCACTTTAGCCTTCTCGACAGTATCTGAATTTTTTAACACCACTGTATTGTCTCTGTAAACAAGCTGCAAGTCTTTTAACACTTAATGAAAATACATCAGCTCTGATGGTATTATATTTGATTTGAGCAATTAGCCGCAGTACTATAAAGACTAGCGTCACAAGTCTATTTTTCCTTCTCTTCCAAATTCAATAGTATTAAGAACTAATTGATGAATGCTGTTGATTATTAATAGTGGAGAAAAAGCTATGATGCTTAATGTTTGGCTTTCTTTTATTTCATTTGAGTGTGAAACGAATAAATAATTTAGTTTTATGTTTAGATATTAGTTAATGAAGTGGTGACCTAATACGCCTAGCAGTTCAATATGTCATGAGAAAGGTTTTTCTTAGTAATAAAATAAAACCGTTTTATATGGGTGTCATGGGTACAAGGTGCAAAATATTGCTCATATACAGAAACTTCATTTGAAAACTGGGTGCTGGAATTGAGAGGAAGAAATGAGGCAGATACTAATAATTTATTTGAGAAGTGCTACACTCATAAACATAAACACAGTAGAAAATACGTCACGGTCACCAGAATATGTTACGAGGAAGGATGACTTCCTTTTTCTTGATATATGTACAATTTGTATGTATTTGGTGAGGTTTTATTCATAAAAGTCGAAAGCACCAGGTTAGCATTGCTGCATTTAACAGAGATTTAGTAACCAACAGTCGTTCGAACATGGTTTGATAGCCATGTAGTCTCGATTTCAGTCCCATCTCAAGACAAGTTTCGGCAAGTGTTTTCTGTTCTATATTTGAGAGATGAGGACTTATGTACATTATATACATTATTTCCATTTGACGAATATTTGTCCTCATCTTGTTTGCTGTTAACACAACGTTTCGGCTGATATACTCTCAAGCCTTCATCAGGTGTCCTGGGAAATCTCGAACCTGGGTTCTCATTCCAAAGGTATTTTACGATGTCGTTATTATTATTATTATTATTATTATTATTATTATTATTATTATTATTATTATTATTATTATTATTATTATTGTTGTTGTTGTTATTATTATTATTATTATTATTATTATTATTATTATTATTATTATTATTATTATTATTCAAGTCACTGCCTGGAATCGTACTCGGAATTTTGGGGTTAGCAGCCCACGCTCTCATGGCATATGACGTAGTAGTTTGGAGCGCGGGCTACTAATTCCATGATTCCGAGTTCGATTCCAGGCAGTGACCTGAATAATAATAATAATAATAATAATAATAATAATAATAATAATAATAATAATAATAATAATAACGATAATAATAAGAATAATAACAACAACATCGAAAAATACCTTTGGAATGAGAACCCAGGTTCGAAATTTCCCCAGGACACCTGATGAAGGCTGGAGAGTATATCAGTGTTAACAACAAACAAGATGAGGACGAATATCCGTCAAATGTAAATAATGTAAATAAGTGTTTTCTATTATAACCTCGGGTCGGCTAACGTTTTGCGAGTAAAAATGTTGGGAATCTATGTATACATACATACATACATACATACATACATACATACATACATACACACATACATACATGCGTACGTACCTACGTACATACATATATGCATACATTATTGTAATTATTAGGGCCCTGGGATATGTAACACATTGCCTAAATACCAATCTTGAGGAATTAGGCTTCTCAAAACCAGAAAGGAGAAAAGCTAATTCGAAGGCTACAGATCCAATCCATCACTGGAGTTGTAAAAATCTGTCAGAATTTCCAGAAGTTTATCATTTAAATATGCATAAACATGTCTAGATATGTAACTCTATGCATGAGATACATACATAAAATAAACAAATTTGCACGTATATACATACATACATATATACATACATACATGCATACATTCATACATACATACATACATACATACATACATACATACATACATACATACATACGTTTCATTCTATTTATCTTCACATTCATACACACATACACATATACATACAAATATGTATACATGTATTAGTATATATATATGTGTGTGTGCATATATATATATATATATATATATATATATATATATATATATACGTATATGTATATGTGTATATATATATATATATATATATATATATATATATATATATATATATATATATATATATATATATATATATATATATATATATATATATATATATATATGAATATACATAGCATGACAAACACAAAATTCACCATAACCTTATGGGCAAAGATTGATGACTAATAGTCTAAAATTACAATTTTCAAATTCATACATATACATATGTGTGTGCGTGTGTATGCACTTATGCATTTGTATGTGTGGCTGCATTTGTGGCATATTTACTTTTTACTTCATTTATATCCCGTCAGAGAAACTGATCGATAAAATAAGTCCCAGAGTTAATGAGAAGTGCCAGTGTGGATAAGTGGATATGATCAGTGCAGTTTAATGAGTGAAACTAATAAAAGAACTAAAGGGAAAAAGAAAATTCGTATTAACTTTTAAATATATACAGAGGTAGTAGCAAAATGAATAACTAGCTGGTTAAATGTACATAGAACAGTATGGTTTTAAATGATATTATATTATTTATATTTTATTACACTCGCATTTTCTGTACCATAGTTGGATTGTTTTACTATGAATCATTAGATTCTTAAAGAAGTACAAAACGAAAACTTTGCATAAAAATCTCTTTATATCAAACTCTTTTCTATTAACAATAATAAGATGAAAGTTGAATAAGAGTTAAATAATATAGAGCTTATGAAGGAATTCTCCAAGCAGAACAGAAAATCATAAAAAAGCGCCAAATAATAAGCAATAGGATGTAGGATGTACTACAACGTAGAAATTCATATGAAACGTAAAACTACTCCATTATATCTGTCCTTTTAAAGTGACAACAATAAATTACCGTCAGCGAATACTATTGATGTTGTATTAATATAATCTGAAAATCTTTGCTGTAATGAAAGGAAATTCAGAATGACTCAGAAGCTAAGATGCAGGAAAATATCAGTCTATTAAAGAAATATTTCATAGTATGAATTAGTAACATCTTATTAGATGTTTCATTATACTATAGTGAATGCTAGCTAATGTTTGAGCATAAAAGACGTAGGTTTATTGAAAAGAAATTTACAAATTTACAAAAAACATACTATGTGAAGGATCAGAATTCTTTTTATCGTAAAAAGGAAAAAGAACAAGTGATATGCTATAAATACTGCCGAATTAACTTTTCTTTTGAAATATAGTTAACTAATCTATCTATCTATCTATCTATCTATCTATCTATATATCTATCTATCTATCGGTAAAGAATTTATTCACATTAAAGTTCTGAGGAAGATTTTTGGGTGATAGTGATAATGCAATGCTAGCGCTTTATGCAACTCCTTACTAGGCACACGGATTTTCACATTACTCTCATTGGTATTTTCGTTCTTCACTTCTCTACAAACCAATTCTTCAGCATTTTATTCTTTTCTCATTCACAATTTTACGACTTAGACGATAACATCACTTTACCCTCCTTCCCCGAAGATGAGCACGTCCTTTCTAAGTCATACAGACACGCAGGGCCAGTTTGCCAGTTTCTCCGGAGTATGTATCCCTCCCCCTTCTGGACGGGACGCCTGTCCGCCGCAGGGCTATTCGTTTTTGTCAGCTGAGTTGACTGGAGCAAAGTGAAATGAAGTGTTTTATTCAACAACACAACGTATAGCCTGTCCAGGAATTGAAACCAGAATCTTAAGATCATAAGTTCAGCACCCTTAACCACTAAGCCACAAGCCTCCACAACTAGTAAAAAACCATAGCGCCTTTTAGTCCTCACAGCAAATCAAGTTACCCGAGTTATTCTACGAACTGTCTTGCAGATATAGCGTGTATGTGTGAATTCTATAAATTACATGTGTCAGCAAAATTTTCCAGATTTTCCGCAGTAGTTTCATGCTCTCGAACACCTTTTCCCTTCATAAGTATTTCTTCTTTATAAAACTTTGTGGCTGTTGAAACTATCGCAATAGTTTTTAAAATAATTCACGACTCATTTACTCTCTGATATTTTCTTGAGTAAGAATATTGTTATGAGTAAGAATTCTACTGGTGGAATTTGTATTTTTGTGGATTAAGTTTAATAAAATACAGTGAGACAACGTTGCATTTCGGGGATCTAAAATAAGAGAATGTTATGCAAAGAAGAATGTGTGAAGTAGTAGTAGTAGTAGTAGTAGTAGTAGTAGTAGTAGTAGTAGTAGTAGTAGTAGTAGTAGTAGTAGTAGTAGTAGTAGTAGTAGTAGTAGTAGTAGTAGTTGTTGTTGTTGTAGAAGCAGCAGCGGTGGCAGCAGCAGCAGTAGTAGTAGTAATTATGGTAGTAGTAGGAGTAGAAAATATACACAACATTTTGCAATACTTTGGCAGCTTTTTCCGTTGTGATTGATGCTATTTCAGATGCAGTAACTTCACCACCACCTCTGTTGTGCATGGTCTCTACTCAGATGTAAGTGCGCATACCCTGTTATACTTATTACATCTCCACTAAACTACACAGGAAATTCAAGTCAGCACATTCACAGCATCATTGGAGACTCAGGGTGTGTAGATGTTGGTTAAGTATAACCGTACGTGTCTACCTTGGGGTCCCTCCTTCTGGATTTACAGTTGGGGTCGGATCCTTTAGCTTTTTAAATATCCGATAAATCACCCCACAAGATAGCAGGGACTTATTATTATAGTGAGCGTTTGTGCACAGCCAGTTACGCTCTCTCAACTTTGAAACTTGTATTGGTCGTGTGCAACAAGTGTCACAATCCCCGGGAGATAGGATGCAGGATTTGTATGGAGCATCATTATCATAAATAAGCAGTTAAAGAGCTAAACGGCCTTATCTCTGTTGGGGTGTCTGTGAATGACCTCCCTGCAGAGGCAATTCTGTGATAAGCTAATTAACTCATTGCAGGGACCCTAAGATGTGCTACTACACCGGGTTAGAGAAGACCTAGGAACAATATTGGCTAAAAGGTGGTTCAATACTCTGGAACTCCTGACCCAGGTCCGCACTATCTCATGCTGTTTAAAGTTGTAGCAAAGACAAATGCTTTGATGTATGCTACTACTACTATTACTACATTTGTACCTGTGGTTGACGAAATATTTTAATCTTCACGGAGTAGAGCATCCACTGAGCAATTATTAACGTCTCCTTATTTCTAAATTGTAATCCTGACTGTGAAGACTTTATATTTTCTCCCCTAGCTTGAAAACATTAGTAACAGACATGTTCAAAGATCGATCGAATTGATTATATCCCTCCCTAAAATATTCTGGTCTTCTGCCAATAAGAAAAAAAAAAATCAATAAATTTAATATTGAAATAAATGTCGGTTTATGACCATAGACTTCAACACACATTACTTTGCTACATTTCCATCGTAATTGTTTCAACCATTGGATATGGAATATATATGCTTACAACTTGAGCTACATGAATGCACAAATATTGACAAATAACTATTTGTATACTAACATCAACAAGTGTTGCAAAATATTTCTATAAACGTGTATAATTTATAACGATTTATCTGTAATAGCGAAGGTGACCTATACACGTTATATTGAAGGGGAATTGTATGAAGACAGAAACAACTAATATTGTCTATGGTTACAAGGTTACCATGACAATAGATCAAAGATATTCCTGAAGCTTTACAAATCAATTTCGATGCTTCATTATACAATTGATCACTATATAAATGTAACAAAGTAACAAAGACCTATATCAATGTAACAGCACACACACACACACACACACACACACACACACACACACACACCACATAGATTGTGTGTGTGTATGTGAATAATATATATATGTATATGTGCGTGTGTGTATTTATGAATTAATTATTCTTAGTTGATTGCTATTGATTTTGTCCTTGATATCGTGAGGAAATCCTATGATGGAAACCTCTTATGTGTTTAAATGTACACTGTATTTATATGAAGAATATATAGTCTGTGGATTAATTTTTTACACGCTAGGTCACTGGTCGTAGAAATGTATAATATTTCTAATTACCCTTCGATATTATTAATCACTGATAAATTTTTCTGGATAATTTTCGAATTTTAAACGCCGGCATTTTTTATTTACTGCTGGCAAGGAGCTGCGCTTGCGCGGTAGATTTGAAAAGTTAGAATGTATAAGCATGGGTCATATGTTGGATTGCCTCGTGTATATATGTTTAATCTGGGTGTACCTGCTGAAGAAGACTTCACCTGGAAAATTATTTTATTTGCTAAAAAAAGTCAGAAACCATGGTTCAGAAGCTAGATGGTAAATGTTTTTATTTTTTATTCCCTTCGAAATTTTATCCCTAATAGTGGTTTGCAACTTAGCTGTTCTTTCCAGCGTGAGGGAATCCTACGATGGATACGTCTTATGTGTTTAAATGTACACTGTATATATATACATACATACATATATATATATATATATATATATATATATATATATATATATATATATATATATATATATATATATATATATATATATATATATATATATATATATATGTATGTATGTATGTATGTATGTATAATGAATGGATAGGAATAATAGATCTATGCAGATCTAGAGTTCGAGCACTCTAGTATAAACGACATTCTGGCTCACAATGTCGAATGATAACAGGATATTATTTCATATAAACAATCACACAGTATTTCACTCGGTGTACTTCACTGGATTATAAACAGTGTGCAGAATGTGTATTCAAGACATTAAAATACAGATGGAGAATAATATTCCTTCCTTTTACTTTTAATTGTTAGATGTATAATTACAGTTATATATATATATATATATATATATATATGCATTTATAAATATTCATGTGAAATTGTTTTTATTATAATTGAACATATAAACGAATATTAACATACGGAGTGCGGTAATAAATTGTCGTCTAAATTACACAAAAATTTAAATAATTTCATTTTAACATATATATTTACCAAAATTACATAAAAATATCTTGAAATACTAAAGAGTAAATTCATTCAATAAAATCACCATTGGCTTTAACCACGGCCTCTAGATGTCTTAGGAATCTCCTACAACTCTCCTGGATGGTCTCCTTTTTTAAGTTGGTGAATGCTGTCATAATCCTTGCCTTCAGTTCATCTTTGGTGTTACAAGGAGTCCTGTTGGTCTCTCGCTCAACTGCGCCCCACACGTAATAATGTAGGGATTTGCAGTTTGGGGAGTTAGGTGGCCAGATCTTAGGGGTGATGTGGCATGGTACAGAGTCCTGTTGCCAGACATAGCCCTTCCAACCTCTTAGCCCAGAGGAGCACTACCTCCCCCAGGCACTTGATGTACGCCCCGTGTTGAGTCTGAGAACTTGTGGGAAGATGAATGGAGGTATAACGTCGCTATCACTAGTGATCACTACAAACACCATGATGTTTTTAACACTCTCGGTACATGTCCTCAGATTAACACCCTAACACTCTCTCACATTCGTAGTGGAACTTCTGGCCCGAATGCCAAGTAGTGCATCATGTCGTTTCTAAGTTACTGGCAGAGTGAATTGGGTCATGTTTCTCTCACGGACGGTGCCCAACCGACCCTACGTAATCATCCGTTTTTCACAGGGTTCTGATATACATGCTATCAGGTTTTTGTTTCCTTTTTTCAGCTGAGAGGGGAAATTCATTACGTTAAGAAATATCTGCACTACAGACTCATTAACATACATAATCACTTTATAGCATTTGTAAAACTAATATCTGCCAGCAAGTTACCGATATACGCATTTAATTGCACTACCTTAGGTTATGTAGCCTTCTACATAGTATGAACGTGACAATTTGTATTTTAGACAAGTTAATTTATGAGATCTTATTCTATTTATTGACAATGAGTTTTACAGTAGAATAACATGTCCTTTCACGACGTAACTTGTCACAACCGAAAGAGACATCGATTTATTTTATGTTTTTAATGTAATAAATGCATAACTTACAAGACACAACAACCAATGTATCTCAGGAAATGGGTCACGTAGTCTGAAATACAAGCAATTAAGTTAATACTATATAAACCGTGCTAACAGAAATTAAATGAAAAAAATGCCATCATTTGAATATTTCTCTGATCTTATTTACTATTGATTTTACGAGTGAAAAACCTTTAGAAGGATTTATTAACGATCCGTATAGATAATCCATAAGCGAACAGAACTGCGTTATCTTTAAATAGAGTCTTTGAATTTATATAAAATCTACGTTTGATCAATAGCGAAACACGCCTATAGTTTTTGATAGATTTATTAATAAGAGTATATAATGTATAAAAACATAATAAAATACCTAAATCAGTTACGTACTTTATACTTCTTACAGTAAGTATTCAGCATTTTAGAGCATTTCAAAACAAAATGAAATGGAAATGGACTTATCGGGGTATTAAGAGAATTAAGGAGTGAGAAAATATACTTTCCCAGTAAGTGAGATGTTGAAATTCTCTTCTTAAACAGGTATGTTCGCATTGAGTATTTTACTAAAAGCACGTTCTTATCTGAATAAAAAGCTAACATGTAAAGACTACTAAATCACATGGTAAAATGATGAAATACTAACATTAAACTGTTAGATAATAACAATATATATAACCACACTGGGTTCATAGGCAGTGCTATATATTCCCGAACCAGGCACTTCGATTGGATAATTAGGACAAGTAATTGAAACGCGACAAGATACAATAGCTTTGGAAATGCCCAATCAATACTGTGTTGTTTCGAGATTAACGTTCCGTGTAACATAAAATATAATTTACAAAATACATATACTTACATATGCGTTTTATTAATTAAAAAAAAAAAGCATTTTCAGAAACGAAATAAAATATTTTCTAAACAATATTGCACAATTTTGTTTCTTATATTTGTGTTCGACAACAAATACTTTTACATTACAATTTTTTTATTTTTGTTTTGCGAAGGGGTTCTATTTATAGATGGTTTACAATTATAATATAACCTGCTGTAGTCTTCTTGAAGTGAATATTTGAAGGTTACGATTCTGAACAGACGTTCTCAAAGTACAATGCAAATCCGAGTGACTGCCTCTTCAAACTACAACTTTTTCTTCTCTACCTTTTAATTCAGAACTAGCTTTTAATTTACAAAAATGCCCAATTTCTCTCCATACAAAATTAATCTACAAGAAATAGAAAGGGATATACAACAGATAACAGTACTGTTCTAAGCTGATTAAGATAGATGAGATAAAAGTACTTCTTGGATTTGAGTTAGTTTTAGCAGAATTTGAACCGTTGCAAGCACTCGTACAAGACAACTGTAAAAAACAAAACAACATTCTTTTTTTTTTCTTATCAAGCTTCGCCGGTAGAGATTCTTTCCGAAGTTGCATTCGATTTTCAGGGATATTTCGCAAAATTGAATATATATTAGATTTATTTAAAACAGAAGCTTTACAAACGCTACTTTCTCACCCATTTTAAAATTGTCCTACAGTTAAAATTGCTTTGACGTAGCATTATAGCAATGATTTAGATAATATTACGGTAGTTTCTTTCATACATAATTGAGGATCTAAAAATATAAAATTTTCATACTTTATTTCACGAAGACACTATCCCTTATTCCAAGGTTACATTTTTTGTAAAATTTGTTATTATCCAATAATTCAACAACAGCTTTATGGTAAAGCTTCTTGAATTTTAAACTAATTTTAACATTAAAGAGAAAAACAGTATTTTACAATTATCTTCTGATTGCTTCTGATAACTTTGTTTATTATTCCTGGAAGCAAACTGGATAATGAAATTGCTATTTTTATTATCTTTAGCCGTAGTGCATAAATATATAACATTACATATATTTTCAACATACATACAAAATATTGCAGGCTTATATGCAGATATATATACCAGTTTCAAATTGTAAAATGCTAAGAACGTGAATATATATATATATATATATATATATATATATATATATATATATATATATATATATATATATATATATATATATATATATACATAAACATACATATATATGTGTGTGTCTGTGTGTATGTATGTATATATATATATATATATATATATATATATATATATATATATATGCACCTTTTTACTTTTTACTTTACCATTTGAAGCTAATCTTACAAATAAACTGGAAATTGGAAATATAATGAAAAGCTATTTATATATAATACCCAAAATTTGATTGATTCTTCAAAAAAAGACAGGAAAAAAACACTTCATTATTCGTTATAATTCAGTCTGCCAATTTTAGAAAAGATTAGTTCACCTTTTCTGATTTACACTCTTCGTTCTATCTGACAGTTTTTTTTATTATTTCAAATTCTAGTTATTTCATACTTTCTACCATAACTGTCCGTAAAGCCCTACATTCCATTCTCTATGTTGTCTACCAATTCCTTACTCTTGCACTTTCTATGCTACTCTGATTTTTATCTTTCCGAATTCAATGTGCTAGGAGGTTGTTAAATTATTTGTATAAGAAATTTAACTTTAACTCATTTCACGTTTAAAAAAAATCACTCCTCAGTTTAGAGCGCAACGCTTGTAAGTTTGTAGTATATCCAGGTCGACCGAGCGCAATGTGCTGATGATATGGTATGTCACTGAGGATTAACAGGCAAAGTCAGATAGAGAACGATTTAAACATAGAGCGTAAATGATGGTAACTGAACATTGCAATACATTTAATCCATCACCTTAACTGTTTCTACCATTTCCCCACCATGATATTGATTTTGCTCTTAAAACATGGAAAATATTGTGATGTTGACATTAAATTAAAGGGAATATTCTGTGAGATGAGAGAAATAATTCGTTAATTATGATATGATCGAATTAGAAAATGCATTCCGTATGCTTCATCTGTGTTCAGATATTTCTATTGCTCTCTTATTTGTTTGCATTGATTACATTGAATGTTTGCTTCATTTACTGAAATATTTTTTATGCACGATTCTTCCTAGCCTACTTTGCCGATCTTCACTATGAAACGAGTCTCACTCAGTTTATGCAAAAGTTGGTGCGGATTAGAATTATAACTAGGTTTGTTGGGTTGCAATACGCATCTTCTACTTTGTAGTCGAAGATGGAAATACTTTGTACCCGTCTATATATTTGTCTAATAATTTACACACCATCTGCTACTACTCCAAATGATTAAAGAGTTTAAATTTAACAAAAATAGTACGATTGACGTAAAATTTAAACCTTCTAAACCTGAATAATGACAGGGAGCACAGTTTAAAATCTATGCATTGTTTCAATCATAATCCATTGCTTGGGAATATCATATTTGCAGAGTAAAGGACGCAGTCTCCTTCCCCAGCTGTTTTTCTAGGTCATCAGCCAATTTCAAAATTCTACCACCTTTTTCCTGTTATTCTACTCGTGTCCTTTCAATATTTGTTTTTGCAAAGGATTTCTCCATGAATGATAATGCTTGTAGGAGATTCTTGTTGTTTCGCCTCATGCCATCCAAAACTTTGATGATAGGCATTATCATCGCAAGCGACATTCAGTACTTTTACTATGAATATGAAATACCAGACTACACCATCTAAAATCTTTTTTTCTAAGAAGTTATGGCGTTGTATCAAGATCATTTGGCTGCTATCTCTAACATCAAGAACCATAACGGAGTTGTCTGATGCTAGAAGTAGCGTGTCATGGTGCTGTGTTGCATGGTAAAACAATTTTAGTTTCTAATATTAAATTATTAACAGAATTGTATCGTGACTTGCAATCTTCCCAGCAATTTATTTCGTAACAGTTTCATTAGTTTAATGATATATGGAACTTAAAGCATATTGCTATAACATACCTTTCGAAGGTTTTTTTTAAACTGTCATAATCTAACATCCCTCATCCGTTTCAGTTAAGACCTTTTTACATAATAGTCCCACTTGGAAAATGATATTTTGCTGCTATCTTAATGTTTATATATTTAGTTTTTCAAACAGAGTCTACTTTTAATACTCAGTAATTGGTTCAACGCATTTGGAAAGGAGCGAGAGGGGCAATTGACTACCTGTCACAATCGGGTAGAAGAAATATTGCTAGGAATTACCATTCGAATGTAATAATTCACCTGTTTTTTCGTCGGTGTTCATCTTTCGCTGTTGTTCACCAGTGAAAGATGTACATATACGTGCACACGGGCATATATGCATAATACATATACATACACTTTTGTATACAGATATATACATATGCTTTTTGTTGGCACTCCGTCGGTTACGACGTCGATGGTTCCAGTTGATCCGATCAACGGAACAGCCTGCTCGTGAAATTAACGTTCAAGTGGTTGAACACTCCACAGACACGTGTACCCTCAACGTAGCTCCCGGGGAGATTCAGCCTGACACAGAGTGTGACAAGGCTGGCCATTTGAAATACAGGTATAACAGAAACAGGAAGAACGAGTGAGAGAAAGTTGTGGTGAAAGAGTACAGCAGGGTTCGCCACCATCTTTTGCCGGCGCCTCGTGGAACTTTGGGTGTTTTCGCTCAACAAACACGCACAACGCCCGGTCTGGGAATCGAAACCGCGATCCTACGACCACGAGTCCGCTGCCCTAACCACTGGGCCATTGCGCCTCCACTATATACATATATGCGTTTGCATATATATATATATATATATATATATATATATATATATATATATATATATATATATATATATATATATATATATATATATATATATATATATATATATATATATATATATATATATATATATATATATATATATATATATATATATATATATATATATATATATATATATATATATATATATATATATATATATATATATATTATTATGATTGACCGTTGACTGAACACTATTCAATTTTTTTTCTCCGTGTTTTTCTCCTTGTCTCCGTATTCTTTCTGTTGAAGAGCGTAGCTCGAAACGTCAAAGACTTTCCGTATTCCCGAGCGTCATACTAATATATACTTTTGTTATTTACACCACCTGTCCTCGTCTGTTGTTATTTTTTGTATATTCTCCCATATATATATATATATATATATATATATATATATATATATATAATGCATATAAATAAACACACAGGCACACACACGCATAGGCACAAACATATCTATGTGTACGTGAGTGTGCGCTTGCGCAGGAGGGTCGACATGTATTAAGCTACATGTAGATTAGGGCTAAACTTATCTCTATAAAAGGATTTTGTTTATCACTGAGATTTTCTCCGTGTCGAGAATCTTATCTCATTTAAATAAAACTCATGCAGAGCTGCATCGGTGTATTTATATCTACCGTGTGAAATTTGACACCTTGGAGGTCATTTCTAATCTAGAGGACTCAGAATGGAACCAGCAGCTTTTAGTTTGAATTGATAATTCATCAAGATTCGCTCACCTCTCCTTCATGAACTGCATATTAAAGGGGCGAAAAATTATAAAGAATGTTATGGAAATGTGTGATGTACAACTCATTAATCTAAATGTATAATGTTGAGGGCCGTTCAATAACTACAAGAGTACCAATACAGCGATAGTTATAAATTAATAAATATACGGTAATATTTATATGCATTTAATTTTGCAAAGAAATCCAGACTCGTAAAATCAATAGTGGCGACTAAATCGTGTTTTCATTTATTGATATATAGCAATTTATCAAGATCCGTTTACTGCTCTTTATAGTAGTTTAACTTCCAGCAGCAACGAAGTAGTTGCTATAAAAGTAACATTCCTGTATGCGTCAGCAGCTATAGTATAAATAACATTCCCTATAAAGTAGATAAAGCGATGGACAATCAGTAGCGTAGCTAGGTGTGTGTGTGTGTGTGTGTGTGTGTGTGTGTGTGTGTGTGTGTGTGTGTGTGTGTGTGTGTGTGTGTGTGTGTGTGTGTGTGAGGACGTGGTTCGCCCTATATGTCGCTTTCATCGGGGCGGTATTTTGGGGCTTGCTGTATGAGCATGCATAGGCAATATTCAAAGAAATGTTTTTAATGTCGGACTCCTACTCACAGTTTTCGATTTTAAGTAACTTTAAGAGACAATCGCCGGTGCATTAAGTTTAATTGTTAAGGAGGACTAATTGCAGGATTAAGGCTGACACTCAAGGCCTGACTCTGGCAGTACACACGCTTGCTACGCTAAAGGGAACAACCTTTTGTTTTTTTCAAATATGCGTGTCCTAGAAGAATCAGATCCTTTTAGGCAAGTTAGGTTGACACTGCTTAAGCTGTTACAAGTGGACACTTGCACGAAAGACATGAAGAGGGAGTTTGTTTCACTGGGGTAGCTTCTGGGTTGGAAGAACTGAGGGTAGTGTTTTATTTTCTTATCTCTGTTTTATCTGCATCTTTCTATCTGTGATTGTGGTATGCGGGAGTACACCCCGATCACGTAACGTCCATGCCCTGCATAACTGGTATGGGGTAGACAGGACCCCTTGAGCCGAAGGGAAGGCAGCTTGCCTAGGAGAAGGAAAAAACCAACTGCGGATCTGAAATACCAAGTTCGTGTCTGGCGCGGGATAAATTTACTTCATGGCTAGGGAAAAGTCTTAAGCTTTGGACGGCAATCTCCCTTGAGGTGGTATCTCGTATGTAAAAATACCCGAATGTAGGACTGGCGATCCACTTCTGTATCAGCTACCGAAAGAATTACCATGACGTAAACTTGCAGCGCCAGGGTTCGAGCCCCTGCTTGTTCAGTTCCAAATTCTAACATTGTTTCCCATCAAACGTACGACCAGCTCCCTATAAACTCTTTAGTGCGCGGCGTAGCTGTGAAGTGGTAGATGTCGATTCAGGAACAACAAGCAAATTTATGAAATGCAAAAGATATGTTGTCTACAGTACTTTTAACTCAGGAACTTTATCAAAAACAAACAGAAAACAAGAACTTCTGCATTGTGTAAAAAAGGACAAATTTGATATCTTCGGCATCCAAGAACACAGGCATCATCATCCTGATACAGATTTGAAGTATACCAACCTTGAGAGATACCAACGTATTACGACCTCTGCTATTAAAAACTCCCAGGGCTCCACTATAGGCGGTGTTGGTATTCTCTTGTCTCCAAGAGCCTCAGGGAACTTGCTCTCCGTTGAGAAATTAATTGTTGCCGAGCTGAGTAGTAACCTTGAAGCTATATTCATTGCGTGTTACTGATGAGAAACTTGCAGTCAGTGTCCCTTCCCACAACTTCCTTGTAATAGCAGGTAATTTCAATGGCCAAATAGGGAGGGATGATGCTCTGCTCACCTATAACAAGGAGACTAACCGGAACGGGATAAAACTAATTGATTTTGCTTACGAGTTCCAACTTCAGATTGCAAACTCATGGTTCGTGAAGCACCCAAAGCGTTTG
Source organism: Octopus bimaculoides (assembly GCF_046866305.1). Lineage (NCBI taxonomy): Eukaryota > Metazoa > Mollusca > Cephalopoda > Octopoda > Octopodidae > Octopus > Octopus bimaculoides. Next base: position 89,998,964 of record NC_142928.1, read on the forward strand.
TGGACATTCCAGCACCCATCTGGATATTATTTACAAATTGACTACATACTTGTGAGAAACAAGTGGAAAAACAGTGTCCAGAATGCACAGGCATACTCCTCCTTCGCATCTTTTGGCTCAGATCATAGAGTTGTTTCTATATGCACTGTTCTCAGCCTTAGATCATCAAAACTACAAGAGCACACAGACGACATTGAAACACAATACAGTAACCTCGTAACAGCCATAGAAGAAATTGCCTTTTCAAAACTACCAACATTACTTAAAGGAAAGAATAAAGCACATATCAATTCATGCAGATGTCCGTGTGAGAGAAGCAAAGAAGCTTCTAGAAAGATCGGAAATTAGACATGGACAGAGGCCTACTAAAAATAACTTCAAAGATTCTTCCGAAGCTCAAGGAACACTAGATGAGGAATATGCTAATGTAGAAACAGACTACATTCAAGATAAGATTTACAAAATTGCAAACTTGCATGCTGCAGTATGGAAATTAATAAACACACTAACTGGAAAAAAATTTAAGCTCTCCATCAGGTTTAAAGGAGGGTCCTCTGAGAAGCGCAAGGCCAACTGGTTTGACCACTTTCAGAAAATTCTTGGAGAACGACCACATGCCAGCTACTCTAAATATATAATGTATTAGACATCAACATGGACCTTTTCACATTGGATAATCTCAAAGTAGCTCTCAGTAGTTTTGCTAACAATAAATCTCCAGGAATCAATAATATACCAACATTACTGTGGAAAGATCCAATGTTTCATGAAACCCTAGTAGGTTTCTGCAACAACACATATGCACATCATTTGCTTCCATCAGCTTGGTTGAAGGGTAGAATTGTCCTTGTCCCCAAAAAAGATGATGTAACAATTGCAGCAAATTATAGAGGCATCACTCTGATCCCAATTGCAGCAAACATTTATAAGACACCTGTTTAGTAGGATTGTACCTATCCTCGATCTATTTCTTCGTAAGAATCAGAATGGATTTATAAGGGGGCGGTCAAATCCTCTCCATCAGCCGCATTCTAGAAGAAATGAAAACGTTTCACAAGAGCGGCCCAATCTGTTGTGTGGACTTTCGCAAAGCATTTGATTTCATCAGCAGAGATCTTATGTTTAAAATCCTTGCACTCTATGGTATTCCAGCCAGGATTGTTGATGCTATCAGAGCATACACAAACACCAATGCTACAGTTATATCTCCTGATAGAGAGACTTATTTCTTCTGCAGAGTGACACTCTCGCTCCTTTCTTGTTCATAATTGTTCTCGACTATGTTCTACTCATTTCCCTAAACGGTATGGAGGAAAAGGGACTCCTTTTCAAACCCCACCAGAGCGGTTGGCATTGTGCACAATATGTAACTGATCTTGCCTTGATATCCCATTGTAAAAAGATTCAGAATCTTTGTTACAAGCGCTGGAGAAAGCAACAAAGCAGGTCGGCCTTTACTGAAACGAGAGTAAGAGAGAATTTATCACTATCTCCTCCAAGTTAACTGAACTTAAATCGCTCAATAATATATCAATGAAAACGTTGATGACTTCAAATATCTTGGATCACACATAGTAAACTCCCAAAAGGACTTTCGCACCCGCCAAGCTCTTGCTTGGGATGCATGTAACAGACTTGTTAAGATCTTGCACTCAAACCTTCCACCCACGTTAAAAGTAAAAATGCTTAGAACACTAATTGAACCGGTCTTTCTCTATGAATCAGAGAGAGAGCTGGACCTTATCGTCTCTCTTAGAAAACAGAACTAGATGGAACATATACCAACCTACTCAGAAAGATACAGAACATCAGTTGGAGATTACACCCAACGCTTAGTAACTTCTTCAAAAATCTGACATCAATATCTCTTAAGCGAATGTAGAAACGGTTACAATTTGCTGACCACTGTCATCGAACAGAGAAAGAGGTTATCTCATCCCTGCTCCTATGACATCCCTCTGGAAGTGTTTTCTCGGGGAAACTGACATTTCCAGATACTATACTATATCTCGGGACTCAGAATATTAGAGACCTGAATACAGCAATGCAAGACCTGGTAGTGTGGAAAGGGATTGTCAATGGAGTTCCAACCAACCATAGGTTGGTCGAAAGACGATGATGATGAGTGTTCAGTGCCTGGAGTTCTCTTCCAGTACTTGAAGACGTGATGAATAATTTTCACTCATTTAATCGTTCCCTCTTGTACTTCCTTTGCTATAAGCATTTCTAACTACATTTTTATTATTTTCTCAACATCAAATATCTTAATAATGATTTAACTACTTTCTCTTCACTGTTTGTTTTTCTTCGGCTTTAATACTCTATTTTGTTGCAATTATTTCCTATGTTATTTTATCTCTTGTTTGTTTGCGCACATTTTTTTCATTTCATAAAACTCGGATCAACAGAATTTGAGACGAACCGACGTGTAAGCATATAGACGGGCATTCAACTGAAAAATATAGTCCTTGAGAAACAACAAATTGCAAACGAATATAGGGCGGTCACATTTAGAATACCTTTGATCATGATATTGGTACATCATTAAGCATCAAAGACAAATATACAATTCGATGAAGAAGAAAGGGAGATCTATATTTTATTTTTTCTTATTTTAGTCATTAAAATACAGCCATAGTAGGGCTCCATTGTGGTGGGATTTGGTCGAAGATATCGATTCCTAATGCTTATTTTAAGTCTGGTACTAACTCTAACGCCATCTTTTTGACGAACCGTTGGGTTTGCCGTGAAGTAAAGAAACGAACACCGCTTGTCAAGTAGTTGGGAGATGACAAAACATACAAAAAGATTCTGTCTCATTCACACAAACACACACATACACGCACATATATACGACGGGCTTCTTTCAGTTTCCATCGACCAAATCCACTCACAAGGCATTGGTCGGTCCGAGGTTGTATAAGAAAACATTTTCCCAAGTTACCATTAAACCCCAAACAAAATGAGCTGCTTAACCAGACAACATCTGCGTCTAAGCTGTTGGGTTTCTTTCAAATCATAAACTTAAAACAGGAAAATGCTTATTACGTAGTCCGAAAGAACCTTAAATAAACGAAGAAGTCACGACTGGAATGATGCCAATGATAATTGATCTGCTGAATAAGGTTTGACCTATTGTCAAAGACCAACAAAACAATTAAGCTTCCTCCAAATGTTATATTTAACAGTCATAATATTTAAACACATTTATTATTCAACTGCATGTTTAGAAAATTTATTAATTGGCAACTTGTATCTGAGTACAATTGAAAACATCCCAAAATACTATTCTACATACTCCTCCTTTCTCTGTTTCGTATTTTCACAAATGCACACGCTCTCCCTTCCTCACTCTTTCTGTCTCTCTCTTTCCACAATGTATGTATGTATGTATGTATGTATGATGTATGTATGTATCTATGTATCTATGTATCTATCTATCTATCTATCTATCTATCTATCTATCTATCTATCTATCTATCTATCTATCTATCTATTTATTAGTCTCTCTCTCTCTGTCGGCTGTATATATATATATATATATATATATATATATATATATATATATATATATATGTATGTATGTATGTATGTGTGTGTGTGTGTGTGTGTGTGTGTGTGTGTGTGTGTGTGTGTGTGTGTGTGTGTGTGTGTGTGTGCATTTGTGTACTATTTTGTCCGTTTCTTTTCGTCCTTGCTTTCGTATACATTCGTTGCTTTCTTCCAAGGAATCTAGTG